>NC_143042.1:9012500-9222500 GCF_057628025.1 Oncorhynchus mykiss | reverse complement strand
ACAAAAGGATGGAAAGGAAAGGTAACCACTTCACTTTAGACTACTGAGATGTATCCAGTGGGAGATGCATTATAGGGAACCCCTTTAGACTACTGAGATGTACCCAGTGGGAGATGCATTATAGGGAACCCCTGTAGACTACTGAGATGTACCCAGTGGGAGATGCATTATAGGGAACCCCTTTAGACTACTGAGATGTACCCAGTGGGAGATGCATTATAGGGAACCCCTTTAGACTACTGAGATGTACCCAGTGGGAGATGCATTATAGGGAACCCCTTTAGACTACTGAGATGTACCCAGTGGGAGATGCATTACAGGAAACCCTTTTAGACTACTGAGATGCATTACAGGAAACCCTTTTAGACTACTGAGATGCATTATAGGGAACCCCTTTAGACTACTGAGATGCATTATAGGGATCCCTTTAGACTACTGAGATGCATTATAGGGAACCCCTTTAGACTACTGAGATGTACCCAGTGGGAGATGCATTATAGGGAACCCCTTTAAACTACTGAGATGCACCCAGTGGGAGATGCATTATAGGGAACCCCTTTAGACTACTGAGATGTACCCAGTGGGAGATGTATTAAAGGGATCCCTTTAGACTACTGAGATGCATTATAGGGAACCCCTTTAGACTACTGAGATGTACCCAGTGGGAGATGCATTATAGGGAACCCCTTTAAACTACTGAGATGCACCCAGTGGGAGATGCATTATAGGGAACCCCTTTAGACTACTGAGATGTACCCAGTGGGAGATGCATTATAGGGAACCCCTTTAGACTACTGAGATGCATTATAGGGATCCCTTTAGACTACTGAGATGTACCCAGTGGGAGATGCATTACAGGAAACCCTTTTAGACTACTGAGATGCATTATAGGGAATCCCTTTAGACTACTGAGATGCATTATAGGGATCCCTTTAGACTACTGAGATGCATTATAGGGAACCCCTTTAGACTACTGAGATGTACCCAGTGGGAGATGCATTATAGCGAACCCCTTTAGACTACTGAGATGTACCCAGTGGGAGATGCATTATAGGGAAGCACTTTAGACTACTGAGATGTACCCAGTGGGAGATGTATTATAGGGAAGCCCTTTAGACTACTGAGATGTACCCAGTGGGAGATGCATTATAGGGAACCCCTTTAGACTACTGAGATGCATTATAGGGAACCCTTTAGACTACTGAGATGCATTATAGGGATCCCTTTAGACTACTGAGATGCATTATAGGGATCCCCTTTAGACTACTGAGATGTACCCAGTGGGAGATGCATTATAGGGAACCCCTTTAGACTACTGAGATGTACCAAGTGGGAGATGCATTAAAGGGAACCCCCTTAGACTACTGAGATGCATTATAGGGAACCCCTTTAGACTACTGAGATGCATTATAGGGATCCCCTTTAGACTACTGAGAAGCATTATAGGGATCCCTTTAGACTACTGAGATGTATCCAGTGGGAGATGTATTATAGGGAACCCCTTTAGACTACTGAGATGCATTATAGGGAACCCCTTTAGACTACTGAGATGCATTATAGGGATTCCTTTAGACTACTGAGATGTATCCAGTGGGAGATGCATTATAGGGAACCCCTTTAGACTACTGAGATGTATCCAGTGGGAGATGCATTATAGGGAACCCCTTTAGACTACTGAGATGTACCCAGTGGGAGATGCATTATAGGGAACCCCTTTAGACTACTGAGATGCATTATAGGGAACCCCTTTAGACTACTGAGATGTACCCAGTGGGAGATGCATTATAGGGAACCCCTTTAGACTACTGAGATGCATTAAAGGGAACCCCTTTAGACTACTGAGATGCATTATAGGGAACCCCTTTAGACTACTGAGATGTACCCAGTGGGAGATGCATTATAGGGAACCCCTTTAAACTACTGAGATGTACCCAGTGGGAGATGCATTATAGGGAACCCCTTTAGACTACTGAGATGCATTATAGGGATCCCTTTAGACTACTGAGATGTACCCAGTGGGAGATGCATTATAGGGAACCCCTTTAGACTACTGAGATGTGCCCAGTGGGAGATGCATTATAGGGAACCCCTTTAGACTACTGAGATGTACCCAGTGGGAGATGCATTATAGGGAACCCCTTTAGACTACTGAGATGCATTATAGGGATCCCTTTAGACTACTGAGATGTACCCAGTGGGAGATGCATTATAGGGAACCCCTTTAGACTACTGAGATGTACCCAGTGGGAGATGCATTATAGGGAACCCCTTTAGACTACTGAGATGTACCCAGTGGGAGTTGCATTAAAGGGAACCCCTTTAGACTACTGAGATGTACCCAGTGGGAGATGTATTATAGGGAACCCCTTTAGACTACTGAGATGTACCCAGTGGGAGATGCATTATAGGGAACCCCTTTAAACTACTGAGATGTACCCAGTGGGAGATGCATTATAGGGAACCCCTTCAGACTACTGAGATGCATTATAGGGAACCCCTTTAGACTACTGAGATGTACCCAGTGGGAGATGCATTATAGGGAACCTCTTTAAACTACTGAGATGTACCCAGTGGGAGATGCATTATAGGGAACCCCTTTAAACTACTGAGATGTACCCAGTGGGAGATGCATTATAGGGAACCCCTTTAGACTACTGAGATGTACCCAGTGGGAGATGCATTATAGGGAACTCCTTTAAACTACTGAGATGTACCCAGTGGGAGATGCATTATAGGGAACCCCTTTAGACTACTGAGATGCATTATAGGGATCCCTTTAGACTACTGAGATGTACCCAGTGGGAGATGCATTATAGGGAACCCCTTTAGACTACTGAGATGTACCCAGTGGGAGATGCATTATAGGGAACCCCTTTAGACTACTGAGATGTACCCAGTGGGAGATGCATTATAGGGAACCCCTTTAGACTACTGAGATGCATTATAGGGATCCCTTTAGACTACTGAGATGCATTATAGGGATCCCTTTAGACTACTGAGATGTATCCAGTGGGAGATGCATTATAGGGATCCCTTTAGACTACTGAGATGCATTATAGGGAACCCCTTTAGACTACTGAGATGTACCGAGTGGGAGATGCATTATAGGGAACCCCTTTAGACTACTGAGATGTACCCATTGGGAGATGCATTATAGGGAACCCCTTGAGACTACTGAGATGCATTATAGGGATCCCCTTTAGACTACTGAGATGTACCCAGTGGGAGATGCATTAAAGGGAACCACTTTAGACTACTGAGATGTATCCAGTGGGAGATGCATTATAGGGATCCCTTTAGACTACTGAGATGTATCCAGTGGGAGATGCATTACAGGAAACCCTTTTAGACTACTGAGATGCATTACAGGAAACCCTTTTAGACTACTGAGATGCATTATAGGGAACCCCTTTAGACTACTGAGATGCATTATAGGGATCCCTTTAGACTACTGAGATGCATTATAGGGAACCCCTTTAGACTACTGAGATGCATTATAGGGATCCCTTTAGACTACTGAGATGCATTATAGGGATCCCTTTAAACTACTGAGATGTACCCAGTGGGAGATGCATTATAGGGAAGCACTTTAGACTACTGAGATGCATTATAGGGAACCCCTTTAGACTACTGAGATGCATTATAGGGAACCCCTTTAGACTACTGAGATGCATTATAGGGATCCCTTTAGACTACTGAGATGCATTATAGGGATCCCTTTAAACTACTGAGATGTACCCAGTGGGAGATGCATTATAGGGAACCCCTTTAGACTACTGAGATGTATCCAGTGGGAGATGCATTATAGGGAACCCCTTTAGACAACTGAGATGTACCCAGTGGGAGATGCATTATAGGGAACCCCTTTAGACTACTGAGATGTACCCAGTGGGATATGCATTATAGGGAACCCCTTTAGACTACTGAGATGTATCCAGTGGGAGATGCATTATAGGGAACCCCTTTAGACTACTGAGATGCATTATAGGGATCCCTTTAGACTACTGAGATGCATTATAGGGAACCCCTTTAGACTACTGAGATGCATTATAGGGATCCCTTTAGACTACTGAGATGCATTATAGGGATCCCTTTAAACTACTGAGATGTACCCAGTGGGAGATGCATTATAGGGAACCCCTTTAGACTACTGAGATGTATCCAGTGGGAGATGCATTATAGGGAACCCCTTTAGACTACTGAGATGCATTATAGGGAACCCCTTTAGACTACTGAGATGTATCCAGTGGGAGATGCATTATAGGGAACCCCTTTAGACTACTGAGATGCATTATAGGGAACCCCTTTAGACTACTGAGATGTACCCAGTGGGAGATGCATTATAGGGAACCCCTTTAGACTACTGAGATGTGCCCAGTGGGAGATGCATTATAGGGAACCCCTTTAGACTACTGAGATGTACCCAGTGGGAGATGCATTATAAGGAACCCCTTTAGACTACTGAGAACAATGTAATTAGTGAGGGGCTGGGAAGAGTAAGGCAGCAGTTGGTTTTCTCAAACTGATGTAGACGTTCAAGTTATGTATAACTTCACATTGTTATTATATTATTCACATAATAATACAGGCTCTTGGTATATTGCAGCTAGGACCTACAGCCTGACAGACTGTTCTCAAACCCAACTCTAACAGTGGCTACAAGCCAGTGAGAAGTGACCACCTGCTACTTTCCATGGAAAAAGCAGCTCTGTCATCAGCCATTGTATACCAGGCAAACACTGTTGGATATTTATAACCCAGAGATACTGGCTGTGGCACCCTGTTTTCCACAGATGCAGCAGTGTTACTGGGAACTGGCCCTACCTGTTATACGTGAACAGGCTAGGGTAGGAAGTCCTACTCAGGGACAACATGACAGTTGATGAGCTTGTTGTAGAGTTAAGCAAATATTCCTCATGTAAGGTAATGCCTAAAACAACAGGGCCTAATCGATGGCCTGAAAACAGATCTGGGTGAAGTTTTACCATTAGGGGGTTTAGGAAAGAAACTGCTTCAAGGTCATCAGCATTCTTAGTCGCATGAGGGGATGATCATAGCACCCCAGTGTGTGTGTGTGTGTGTGTGTGTGTGTGTGTGTGTGTGTGTGCCTGGTGAGTCCAGGGAATGGAGATGAGTGTTGTTTTGGATAGGGATCTAGAGAGAGAGAGAGAGCCAGGGTGACAATCAGTTTGAGTGGATTAGCAGGAGGCCTGGTAGGGGTGCTGGGGCTCCTGACGTTGCCAACCAAGTCACAGATGCGATAACAGCAGGTGTGTGTGTGTGTGTGTGTGTGTGTGTCTGTGTGTGTGTGTGTGTGTGTGTGTGCGTGTGTGCGTGCGTGCGTGCGTGGGTGCGTGACACACACAGGGGATCGGCAGAAATAGAAGGACTCAGCCCTCTGATACACAGAGTGCCTCCTCATAGCAGGGAGCACGAAACACAGCTGGTTGGTAACAACCCTGGCCTTTTGTGGACATCTCCATCAATAGAGGTCTGAAACAACCACCGGACACGGAGCCAAAGACAAAGTATCACTGCAGAGGAGTTGCCGAGTGCTCATTGGCCATCCTCTCCGCTACGGTCGACCAGGTGATGTTCCTTGAAGAAATGAATCACTTTGTTGATCAAGAGTTTGATGATGTAATGGAAGCAGCAGGTGCCGGGCTGAAAGGTGAAACCAGACACGACACTGTTGATGCTGACAGAGAGGGCAGACGGCATTGTATCAGTCTGGAGTCCTTTCCCTTCATCTGTAACTGGTATGAAAGCACGTAAACAGGGGAAAGCAACCGCTCAGTAGATATCCATCACATACAGTCCCAGTCAGAAGTTTGGACACACCTACTCACTCAAGGGTTTTTCTTTATTTTTACTATGTTCTGCATTGTATAATAATAGCGAAGACATCAAAACTATGAAATAACCAAAAGTAACCAAAAAAGTGTTAAACAAATCAAAATATATTTTATATTTGAGATTCTTCAAAGTAGCCACCCTTTCCCTTGATGAAAGCTTTGCACACTCTTGGCATTCTCTCAACCAGCTTCATGAGGAATGCTTTTCCAACAGTCTTAAAGGAGTTCCAAATATCCTGAGCACTTGTTGGTTGCTTTTCCTTCACTCTGCGGTCCAACTCATCACAAACCATCTCAATTGGGTTGCAGTCGGGTGATTGTGGAGACCAGGTCATATGAATTCTAAATAAATCAAACAGTGTCACCAGCAAAGCAGCCCACACCATCACACCTCCTCCTCCATGCTTTACAGTGGGAACCACCCTTGCAGAGATCACCCGTTCACCTACTGTGTGAGTCTCACAAAGACACGGCGGTTGGAACCAAAAATCTCAAATTTGGACTCATCAGACCAAAGGATAGATTTCCACCGGTCTAATGTCCATTGCTTATGTTTATTGGGCCAAGCAAGTCTCTTATTATTATTTGTGTCCTTTAGTAGTGGTTTCTTTGCAGCAATTCAACCATAAAGGCCTGTTTCACACAGTTTCCTCTGAACAGTTTATGTTGTGTCTGTTACTTGAACTCTGTGAAGCATTTATTTGGGCTGCAATCTGAGGTGCAGTTAACTCTAATGAACTTATGCTCTGCAGCAGAGGTAACTCTGGGTCTTCCTTTCCTTTGGCGGTCCTCATGAGAGCCAGTTTCATCATAGCGCTTGATGGTTTTGGCGACTGCACTTGAAGAAACTTTCAAAGTTCTTGACATTTTCCAGATTATCTGACCTTCATGTCTTAAAGTAATGATGGACTGTCATTTCTCTTTGCTTATTTGAGTTGTTCTTGCCATAATATGGACTTGGTCGTTTATCAAATAGGGCTATCTGTATGCCCACCCCTACCTTGTCACAACTCAACTGATTGGCTCAAATGCATTAAGAAGGAAAAAAAATCCACAAATGAATGTTTAACAAGGCACACCTGTTAATTGAAATGCATTCCAGGTGACTACCTCATGAAGCTGGTTGAGAGAATGCCAAGAGTGTGCAAAGCTGCTATCAAGGCAAATGGTGGCTACCTTGAAGAATCTCAAATTCAAAATATATTTACATTTTGTTTAACGCTTTAGTGGTTACTACATGATTCCATATGTGTTATTTCATAGTTTTGATGTCTTCACTATTATTCTACAGTGTAGAAAATAGCAAAAATAAATAAAAACCCTTGAATGAGTAGGTGTGTCCAAACTTTTGACTGGTACTGTATGTGTTTACAGAACAGCGCTGATGAAGTAGAAGACGGAAGGAGAGGGAGCAAGAAGAGGAAGCAAAGAAAGGAAGCAAGGAGAGGAAGCCACTTTAGACCAACGAGATGTTGGCCCTACCCCCAACCTAGTCATCCGGGGCCTCTTCAGATACTACAGCAGACGACTGGACATCGAAACCACCAAGGACAGTTTGGGAAAGAGAGAATTGCACCAGTGGTGCACCACCGAAACCTCCCAAACAGTTGTCTGTTTCCCTGGCACCCAATCTAATAATGACGGAAGTGGTAATAGTGTTTATGGAGAATGAACAGAAAAGACCAGTGTTACCAGACTGGTGAGCATTTACCAAGGTAATAAAGCACAGGGCTGTTTAGCTCCCCAACTGTTGAGGTAGCAAAATAGCTTGTCTCCCATTCTGTAATTCAACAACAATTCCTGTAAAGGTGTTGTGAAGCGGTGTGGTGGGCTGGTATGAGCCTGGGTGTTGGGTAACCAGGGACAAGCGCAGCGGAGCGGTTTAGCATCATTTACACCTGATAAAAACTGGGCCTTAACTGGAAGCCGCACGTCTGTCTGGAATGGGGTTCTCGAGCTGATACACACAGAGGAGACATACAGGAACATCAAGTCTAACACACACAGACCCATGGCCAAAATAGATGCACACGCAGAAACACAGTGCTGCTAGTTCATTTACTTTAATCTAAGCCAGGTCTAATTGGTAGCTTTAAGCCCGCAGTGGGCCCTTTATCCACTATAGGCCTGTGGTGAAAAGGTTTACAGCATAAACATCTGCAGAACACAGGGACATTCTCCATCACCAAGGGAGCTGCATCCTGTAGTCGAGCTCCGGGGGGGGAACGTTTCAATAACAGCTATAGGTTGAGACAGAGAATACGAAGAAAATAAAAGTATTGATTTCTAAATGGTAGGCCTACCTAAAACCTTCATCAACTCAACCAAATGATTATTTTTGCAATATATGACATGTATTTATTAGACTGTTAGAATGCATTGGCTCAGAACAGATTACTAGATGCATACTTTTTTAGTGTCAGATGTACACAATATTATATGACAAGATACAGCTAAAAAAAATACCATATGCATTTCAGCTAAAATAACAAGCCAATGTTGATCTCCCAGGAAAAGTTAGCTAGCAATAGCAAGCTAGCTAAATGTTTCATGTGTTTTTGCCATGCCCCAAAACTAATAAAGTTGGTTTTGATTTTTCAACCTGCGTGTCATGAACACATCTGTTGGGATGTACATAATCAACACGCGTGTGGCCGGTGTAGTCAGCATGTCATCAATGTATGAAATGTTTCTTAATTTCAAATACAAACTCATTTTGGTCTTACTTGTGTTCAATTTGCAGTGTACAAATTATTACAATTATGCTCCAGCCCCCCCCGTCCATCAAAACTCGTCCCCTCGTCACTGTACCTCATAGACTGCTGACTCCTCCTCCACCCACACAGTAAAGACAATACTGAAGCTGTTTACCACACAGTAAAGACAATACTGTAGCTGTTTATCCCACACAGTAAAGACAATACTGTAGCTGTTTATCCCACACAGTAAAGACAATACTGTAGCTGTTTATCCCACACAGTAAAGACAATACTGTAGCTGTTTACCACACAGTAAAGACAGTACTGTAGCTGTTTACCACACAGTAAAGACAGTACTGTAGCTGTTTACTACACAGTAAAGACAATACTGTAGCTGTTTATCCCACACAGTAAAGACAGTACTGTAGCTGTTTACTACACAGTAAAGACAATATTGTAGCTGTTTTTCCCACACAGTAAAGACAGTACTGTAGCTGTTTACCACACAGTAAAGACAGTACTGTAGCTGTTTACCACACAGTAAAGACAGTACTGTAGCTGTTTACCACACAGTAAAGACAATACTGTAGCTGTTTGCCACACAGTAAAGACAGTACTGTAGCTGTTTACCACACAGTAAAGACAATACTGTAGCTGTTTATCCCACACAGTAAAGACAGTACTGTAGCTGTTTACTACACAGTAAAGACAATATTGTTGCTGTTTATCCCACACAGTAAAGACAGTACTGTAGCTGTTTATCCCACACAGTAAAGACAGTACCGTAGCTGTTTACCACACAGTAAAGACAGTACTGTAGCTGTTTATCCCACACAGTAAAGACAGTACCGTAGCTGTTTACCACACAGTAAAGACAGTACTGTAGCTGTTTACCACACAGTAAAGACAGTACTGTAGCTGTTTACCACACAGTAAAGACAGTACTGTAGCTGTTTACCACACAGTAAAGACAGTACTGTAGCTGTTTATCCCACACAGTAAAGACAATACTGTAGCTGTTTACCACACAGTAAAGACAGTACTGTGGCTGTTTACCACACAGTAAAGACAATACTGTAGCTGTTTATCCCACACAGTAAAGACAATACTGTAGCTGTTTACTACACAGTAAAGACAGTACTGTAGCTGTTTACTACACAGCAAAGACAGTACTGTAGCTGTTTACTACACAGTAAAGACAGTATTGTTGCTGTTTACTACACAGCAAAGACAGTACTGTAGCTATTTACTACACCGTAAAGACAATACTGTAGCTGTTTACCTCACAGTAAAGACAGTATTGTAGCTGTTTACCACACAGTAAAGACAGTACTGTAGCTGTTTATCCCACACAGTAAAGACAATACTGTAGCTGTTTATCCCACACAGTAAAGACAGTACTGTAGCTGTTTACCACACATAGTAAAGACAGTACTGTAGCTGTTTACCCTACACAGGAAATTTATTTTACAGCCTGTTTTCTTCCTCAAGAGGTGTTTTTTCAAAGCATGATTTCCAGAGAGAGAGAGAGAGAGAGAGCGAGAGAGAGAGAGAGAGAGAGAGAGAGAGAGAGAGAGAGAGAGAGAGAGAGCTCAACCAACCACTCTCAACCAACCATGGGGGTTTTACAATGGTTGAGAAGATGACAGGCTTGATATTGGGGCAGTGTGGTGGTAGAGAGACTCTGAATGAGCTGATTTTCTGCCATGCAGATACACACAATGTCTAACGAATGGAGACTGGATTTTCTTTTGTCTTTGAGACTATTTGGCTGTTCACGTTGACAAGATGTGCCGTTGGCAATTATGTTCTCTATTCAAAACACTTGAATAGTTTCTAAAGCAGTGTGGATTCATCATCGGACTTGTGTGTTATGTTAATGAAATACTGAATATAATGGATTGAATTGACAAGTATCACAAATTGAGCTGGTGTTCCTATTGGACAGCTTTAGCCAAACAGCGTTCTATCTCCATATATGCTACTTCCTGTAGCATATGCTATTTGATACTGGGTGCAGGTCCTGGGCAATAGATGAAAACACATGAACGCACGTATGAACACACACACCACCATGTGGTACCACTTAGAGTGGTGGTTCCAATGTCACCGAAGTAACGCTAAGGCAAAACACACTGTGTTTTCATTCAGTCTATTAGCCATTTAAACTTCTGCTCCCCGCCCCTGTCAATCTCTCAACACACACACGTTTACTGATCTTGTGTTTACTGGGAGGGGGGAGACCCCGCCTCTGCTCCACTAACACCAGGTGTTTCAGTGTTCCTGTTGGAGGCCTGAGGAGCGAGCTAGATCTCAGATAAAGATGCAAAACAGCAGGCTCACAGAGTTCAGGGACCTCTGCTCTCAACACAGCCGAACGCCAATAACAACTGGGTGGGACACGGCAGAAATGGAGCAGGACGCCGTAAATACACACACACACACAGTGACTTGAGATTAGTCAGATACTTTCTACATACACAGACCATAATACAAGTTGGGCTACATTCCTCTGTTCCACTGTCCTGTTTTACAAAATGGGCCTAAAGTCAAAGACGGATTATTTGATACCTATCCTAGTTAATCTTGTTCAAATCTAACAAGCCTTGAAATGCTTCATTCCGTCTCAAGTCGACCTAGTTCTAATTAAAATATAATTCTCAGGATGAATATGTTTAGGCAGTATGTGTGTGCATGAGTGTACATGCATGTGAGCGCAAACACAAGCCAATGAGATTAAATCAACTCGAACTGCAAGTCGGTTGATATTTAAGGGGCCCGTGGCTGGGAAGCGCTAGGGGTTATTTTTACCGAAAGCCATAGGTAACTAATCTGGCACGACAAGGCAACAGACCCTCAGGAGGGTTGAGTGTGTGTGTCTGAGGAGGAGACATGGAGGTGGGTTACAAGAGGGTGTAGACACAGGTTAAACTCACACACCTGGCCTTTTTATGGAAACCAAAATAAGGGACATAAGGGACAGAAGACTTTTGTGCTGAAGGGGGCTGTGAAAAGCCATCAACTAGTCTACACTTTAAATACCCCAAGTATAGTTGTCAGGGGTTTGCTATGGCTGGCCAGGTCTCAAGTCATATGTTATTAAGCACCTTTTTTTTCCATTTTTGCCTAAAATGACATACCCAAATCTAATTGCGTGTGTCGCTCAGGCCGTGAAGCAAGGATATGCAGATTCATGGTACCATTTGAAAGGAAACACTTTGAAGTTTGTGGAAATGTGAAAGGAATGTAGGAGAATATAACACAATATATCTGGTAAAAGATAATACAAAGAAAAAAACATGCGTTTTATAGTACCATCATCTTTGAAATGCAAGAGAAAGGCCATAATGTATTATTCCACCCATGTGCAATTTATATGTTGGCCACTAGATGGCAGCAGTGTATGCGCAATGTTTTAGATTGATCCAATGAACCATTGCATTGCAGGTAAAAAAATGTACTCAAGACTGCCCAAATGTGCCTAATTTGTTTATAAATAACTTTTCATGTTCAAAATTGTGCACTCTCCTCAAACAATAGCATGGTATTATTTCACTGTAACAGCTACTGTAAATTGGACAGTGCAGTTAGATTAACAAGAATGTAAGCTTTCTGACAATATCCGACCTGTCTATGTCCTGGGAAATGTTCTTGTTACTTACAACCTCTTGATAATCGCATTAGCCTATGTTAGCTCAACCGTCCCGTGGAAGGGACACCGATCCCAAAGAAGTTGACTGAACTCAGATTGCGCTACCTCATCATCAAATCAAATCAAATGTATTTATATAGCCCTTCGTACATCAGCTGATATCTCAAAGTGCTGTACAGAAACCCAGCCTAAAACCCCAAACAGCAAGCAATGCAGGTGTAGAAGCACGGCTAGTAAAAACTACCTAGAAAGGCCAAAACCTAGGAAGAAACCAGGCTATGTGGGGTGGCCAGTCCTCTTCTGGCTGTGCCGGGTGGAGATTATAACAGAACATGGCCAAGATGTTCAAATGTTCATAAATGACCAGCATGGTCGAATAATAATAAGGCAGAACAGTTGAAACTGGAGCAGCAGCACGGTCAGGTGGACTGGGGACAGCAAGGAGTCATCATGTCAGGTAGTCCTGGGGCATGGTCCTAGGGCTCAGGTCAGTTGAAACTGGAGCAGCAGCACAGCCAGGTGGACTGGGGACAGCAAGGAGTCATCATGTCAGGTAGTACTGGGGCATGGTCCTAGGGCTCAGGTCCTCCGAGATAGAGAAAGAAAGAGAGAAGGAGAGAATTAGAGAACGCACACTTAGATTCACACAGGACACCGAATAGGACAGGAGAAGTACTCCAGATATAACAAACTGACCCTAGCCCCCCGATACATAAACTACTGCAGCATAAATACTGGAGGCTGAGACAGGAGGGGTCAGGAGACACTGTGGCCCCATCCGAGGACACCCCCGGACAGGGCCAAACAGGAAGGATATAACCCCACCCACTTTGCCAAAGCACAGCCCCCACACCACTAGAGGGATATCTTCAACCACCAACTTACCATCCTGAGACAAGGCCGAGTATAGCCCACAAAGACCTCCGCCACGGCCAACCCAGACAGGATGACCACATCAGTGAATCAACCCACTCAGGTGACGCACCCCCTCCAGGGACGTCATGAGAGAGCCCCAGTAAGCCAGTGACTCAGCCCCTGTAATAGGGTTAGAGGCAGAGAATCCCAGTGGAAAGAAGGGAACCGGCCAGGCAGAGACAGCAAGGGCGGTTCGTTGCTCCAGAGCCTTTCCGTTCACCTTCCCACTCCTGGGCCAGACTACACTCAATCATATGACCCACTGAAGAGATGAGTCTTCAGTAAAGACTTAAAGGTTGAGACCGAGTTTGCGTCTCTGACATGGGTAGGCAGACCGTTCCATAAAAATGGAGCTCTATAGGAGAAAGCCCTGCCTCCAGCTGTTTGCTTAGAAATTCTAGGGACAATTAGGAGGCCTGCGTCTTGTGACCGTAGCGTACGTGTAGGTATGTACGGCAGGACCAAATCAGAGAGATAGGTAGGAGCAAGCCCATGTAATGCTTTGTAGGTTAGCAGTAAAACCTTGAAATCAGCCCTTGCTTTGACAGGAAGCCAGTGTAGAAAGGCTAGCACTGGAGTAATATGATCAAATTTTTTGGTTCTAGTCAGGATTCTAGCAGCCGTATTTAGCACTAACTGAAGTTTATTTAGTGCTTTATCCGGGTAGCCGGAAAGTAGAGCATTGCAGTAGTCTAACCTAGAAGTGACAAAAGCCTGGATTAATTTTTCTGTATCATTTTTGGACAGAAAGTTTCTGATTTTTGCAATGTTACGTAGATGGAAAAAAGCTGTCCTTGAAATGGTCTTGATATGTTCTTCAAAAGAGAGATCAGGGTCCAGAGTAACACCGAGGTCCTTCACAGTTTTATTTGAGACGACTGTACAACCATTAAGATTAATTGTCAGATTCAACAGAAGATCTCTTTGTTTCTTGGGACCTAGAACAAGCATCTCTGTTTTGTCCGAGTTTAAAAGTAGAACATTTGCAGCCATCCACTTCCTTATGTCTGAAACACATGCTTCTAGCAAGGGCAATTTTGGGGCTTCACCATGTTTCATTGAAATGTACAGCTGTGTGTCATCCGCATAGCAGTGAAAGTTAACATTATGTTTTCGAATAACATCCCCAAGAGGTAAAATATATAGTGAAAACAATAGTGGTCCTAAAACGGAACCTTGAGGAACACCGAAATTTACAGTTGATTTGTCAGAGGACAAACCATTCACAGAGACAAACTGATATCTTTCCGACAGATAAGATCTAAACCAGGCCAGAACTTGTCCGTGTAGACCAATTTGGGTTTCCAATCTCTCCAAAAGAATGTGGTGATCAATGGTATCAAAAGCAGCACTAAGGTCTAGGAGCACGAGGACAGATGCAGAGCCTCGGTCCGATGCCATTCAAATTTAATTTACCACCTTCACAAGTGCAGTCTCAGTGCTATGATGGGGTCTAAAACCAGACTGAAGCATTTCGTATACATTGTTTGTCTTCAGGAAGGCAGTGAGTTGCTGCGCAACAGCCTTTTCTAAAATGTTTGAAATTAATGGAAGATTCGATATAGGCCGATAGTTTTTTATATTTTCTGGGTCAAGGTTTGGCTTTTTCAAGAGAGGCTTTATTACTGCCACTTTTAGTGAGTTTGGTACACATCCGGTGGATAGAGATCCGTTTATAATGTTCAACATAGGAGGGCCAAGCACAGGAAGCAGCTCTTTCAGTAGTTTAGTTGGAATAGGGTCCAGTATGCAGCTTAAAGGTTTAGAGGCCATGATTATTTTCGTCATTGTGTCAAGAGATATAGTACTAAAACACTTGAGCGTCTCTCTTGACCCTATGTCCTGGCAGTATTGTGCAGATTTAGGACAACTGAGCTTTGAAGGAATACGCAGATTTAAAGAGGAGTCCGTAATTTGCTTTCTAATAATCACAATCTTTTCCTCAAAGAAGTTCATGAATTTATCACTGCTAAAGTGAAAGTCATCCTCTCTTGGGGAATGCTGCTTTTTAGTTTGCTTTGCGACAGTATCAAAAAGGAATTTTGGATTGTTCTTATTTTCCTCAATTAAGTTAGAAAAATAGGATGATCGAGCAGCAGTAAGGGCTCTTCGGTACTGCACAGTACTGTCTTTCCAAGCTAGTCGGAAGACTTCCAGTTTGGTGTGGCGCCATTTCCGTTCCAATTTTCTGGAAGCTTGCTTCAGAGCTCGGGTATTTTCTGTAGCTAGTTTCTTATGAGAAATGTTTTTAGTTTTTAGGGGTGCAACTGCATCTAGGGCATTGCGCAAGGTTAAATTGAGTTCCTCAGTTAGGTGGTTAACTGATTTTTGTCCTCTGGCGTCCTTGGGTAGACAGAGGGAATCTGGAAGGACATCAAGGAATCTTTGTGTTGTCTGTGAATTTATAGCACGACTTTTGATGTTCCTTGGTTGGGGTCTGAGCAGATTATTTGTTGCAATTGCAAACGTAATAAAATGGTGGTCCGATAGTCCAGGATTATGAGGAAAAACATTAAGATCCACAACATTTATTCCATGGGACAAAACTAGGTCCAGCGTATGACTGTGACAGTGAGTGGGTCCAGAAACATGTTGGACAAAACCCACTGAGTCGATGATGGCTCCGAAAGCCTTTTGGAGTGGGTCTGTGGACTTTTCCATGTGAATATTAAAGTCACCAAAGATTAGAATATTATCTGCTATGACTACAAGGTCCGATAGGAATTCAGGGAACTCAGTGAGGAACGCTGTATATGGCCCAGGAGGCCTGTAAACAGTAGCTATAAAAAGGGATTGAGTAGGCTGCATAGATTTCATGACTAGAAGCTCAAAAGACGAAAACGTCATTTTTTGAGGGGTAAATTGAAATTTGCTATCGTAAATGTTAACACCTCCGCCTTTGCGGGATGCACGGGGGATATGGTCACTAGTGTAGCCAGGAGGTGAGGCCTCATTTAACACAGTAAATTCATCAGGCTTAAGCCATGTTTCAGTCAGGCCAATCACATCAAGATTATGATCAGTGATTAGTCCATTGACTATAATTGCCTTTGAAGTAAGGGATTAAGTAGCCCTATTTTGAGATGTGAGGTATCATGATCTCTTTCAATAATGACAGGAATGGAGGTGGTCTTTATCCTAGTGAGATTGCTAAGGCGAACACCGCCATGTTTAATTTTGCCCAACCTAGGTCGAGGCACAGACACGGTCTCAATGGTGATAGCTGAGCTGACTACACTGACTGTGCTAGTGGCAGACTCCACTATGCTGGCAGGCTGGCTAACAGCCTGCTGCCTGGCCTGCACCCTATTTCATTCTGGAGCTAGAGGACTTAGAGCCCTGTCTATGTTGGTAGATAAAATGAGAGCACCCCTCCAGCTAGGATGGAGTCCGTCACTCCTCAGCAGGTCAGGCTTGGTCCTGTTTGTGGGTGAGTCCCAGAAAGAGGGCCAATTATCTACACATTCTATATTTTGGGAGGGGCAGAAAACAGTTTTCAACCAGCGATTGAGTTGTGAGACTCGGCTGTAGAGCTCATCACTCCCCCTAACTGGGAGGGGGCCAGAGACAATTACTCGATGCCGACACATCTTTCTAGCTGATTTACACGCAGAAGCTATGTTGCGCTTGGTGTTCTCTGACTGTTTCATCCTAACATCGTTGGTGCTGACGTGGATAACAATATCTCTATACTCGCCAGTTTTAGCTTTAGCCAGCACCATCTTCAGATTAGCCTTAACATCGGTAGCCCTGCCCCCCGGTAAACAGTGTATGATCGCTGGATGATTCGTTTTAAGTCTAATACTGCGGGTAATGGAGTCGCCAATGACTAGAGTTTTCAATTTGTCAGAGCTAATGGTGGGAAGCTTCGGCTTCTCAGACCCCGTAACGGGAGGAGTAGAGACCAGAGAAGACTCGGCCTCTGACTCCGACCCGCTGCTTAATGGGGAAAACCGGTTGAAAGTTTCTGTCGGCTGAATGAGCGACACCAGTTGAGAAACTGTGAGAAAGTTGTCCGGCTGCGGGGACTGTGCCAGGGGATTTATACTACTATCTGTACTTACTGGTGGCACAGACGCTGTTTCATCCTTTCCTACACTGAAATTACCCTTGCCTAACGATTGCGTCTGAAGCTGGGCTTGCAGCACAGCTATCCTCGCCGTAAGGCGAGTACAGCGACTGCAATTAGAAGGCATCATGTTATTGTTACTACTTAGCTTCGGCTGTTGGAGGTCCTGACGAATCGTGTCCAGATAAAGCGTCCGGAGTGAAAAAGTTGAGGAAAAAAAATATATATATATAAACGGTAATTAAAAAGTAAAAACCGTAAAGTTGTCAGGTAGCAAAACAGGTTGGCAACAAAACGCACAGCAACTCGAAAACAAGTCATCAAAATCTTTGATTAGAAGAGATCTGTTTACTGTCACAATATTAAAGCAAAGAAGGATGAGGGGCTCCAGACAATAACAACTTGGCATATATCACTCTGAATAAAGCTTGTCTAAATACCAGGGTCTTATTCACTAGGCACAAAATGGAAGCAAACAGGCCAAAACTGGGAAGCAGGCTCTCTATGTGAACTTTTTTGTTCTGGTGCATGTAAATGATTAGAACCCTGGAGTGTAGCACAGGAAAGAGTGAGCCTAGCTTCCTGATGAAGACATCATAGCAGAGACAGATGGACTCCAGGTTTCATACCACTGTGTGTTGCTACCAAGTGGAGTCCACATACTGTACTATACGCTATAGCCAGTAGTTCCAGGAAGTGAGTTCACAACTAATAATAGCCAGTCTGGAGCCCCCTCCCTGAAAATAGGCTTAAAACCTTTTTGTAACTCTTGGGACCAACCAAAACATACACTGGAAAATGGAATTTAAAAGATCAGGAAAACTAATCTGATTGTTTTTAGAGCTAAGGACCCACTGAGAATATGTCAGGAAGTGACACCATTTCGTGGGGTCTGTGTTTCCATGAAATATGTTTTTGTCTGAGTTTCTGCTCCTAGAACTTAATAGAATGGGCTGAGTCCAGCAATCCAAATAAACTGATCAGTGTCAATGTCTCCTCCAAGGCACGTACTTCACTCAACCTCCCCATATGGACACCAAGGCCAGACCACCCGACACATGACATGGAACAACACACTGGTAAATGTTGGCACAACGCTGAGGAAATGTTACTGGATGTTACACTCATCGCAGGCATTTGGCGGATATCGTTCATTATGATAAGTAGCCTATACTATAGAAATGTGAAGTTTGAAATGAAATAAGTTTGCTAATATGGGTTAATGGGACAAATGATGGCTACGACCATCAAACTAGTAGTAGTACTTTAAAGGATAATACAATAAAATAAAACTGCAGTGCACATTGTTATAGATGTATAGTTGTATTTATCATTATCGCATGAATTCAGGCAATTTATCACAATGTGGATTTATTTTACATATCGCCCTGCTCTAAATGCACACAGATGTCGTTTCCAGGAATTATTAAGTACAGGACAGTGGACACTAGCCTCTAAAACAGGGTTCACCAACTGGCAGCCTGTGAGTGTTTTTTTGGGCCCCTCAAGTTTTCTGAGCAATTTTTTAAATGATTTTTTTATCTTCATTGTTTGACATTAAAGACTGTAAAAACCCCAAGGAAATCAGCTCCAAGTGATCTGTTCCCAATATTCCCACGCACATTATGGTATAGAAATGTAATCAAGGTCTTAATTATTATATTTTAGTCAATTATATCTGTGTGGGCTTCTTGTCAATTTGCAGTCTACAAATGATTTGTATTTATGTTCTGGCCCCCCAACCATTGGTGGTTAAATCTAATTGACGATCCCTGTTCTAATACAAATACATGATGTACTGCTGCACTCTCTCCAGTCTAACCACTGACCATCTCCCCTTGCAGTTCCTCTTCTTGGTGAGGCAGGGGGGAGCACCGAAAGAGGAGGTGAAGCAGTTTCTACTAGTAGAAGATGCTGAGATGGGGGATGGACGGGACTATTTCAGCAGGCCCTGAGCCACTTCAACTTCCTGACCCTGTTTTTACATCTGAGGTAAAGTGACACCGTGACACAATGCACATATGTGAACGTATATACACATGGTTACTCATTGATCTGGTGTGGGGCTGAGAGAGAATAAGCTGTCAGCAGAATCTCCCAGAGAAACACAGGGAGCGTAAACACAGCTGGCTGAATCAGGGGCTTTGGAGGGCGTCACGTCTGAGGGAGAGGGGGAAATGGCAGAAGGGTCACAGGGTAGATAGGGGTGGCGTAAAAGAAACATGAGTGGGATTAAGAGTTTTGGGAGAGAAGAGGCAATGGTGTTGGAAAAAACTGCCTTGTGTTGTGATCAGGAGTTACTTGTTCATTTTGCAACCTACAGCACACAATGTTTTACAAAAGTAGGTTTTAAAGGACCATAGAATTGAATTTGCTTCCTTTTTTCTTTTGTTGCCTAGGAAAATCTGGTATCGTGGTGTCCCGATACTGGGACCATGCTACATGAATCCACTTCTGTTTAAGACATGCAAATACGGTTGAAGTCAGAAGTTTACATACACCTTAGCCAAATACATTTAAACTCAGTTTTTCACAATTCCTGACATTTAATCGTAGTAAAATTTCCCTGTCTTGGTTCAGTTAGGATTACCACTTTATTTTAAGAACATGAAATGTCAGAATAATAGTAGAGAGAATTATTTATTTCAGCTTTTATTTCATTCATCACATTCCCAGTGTGTCAGAACTGTACATACAATCAATTAGTATTTGGTAGCATTGCCTTTAAATTGTTTAACTTGGGTAAAACGTTTCAGGTAGCCTTCCACAAGCTTCCCACAATTTTTTTTTTGGGCCCATTCCTCCTGACAGAGCTGATGTAACGGAGTCAGGTTTGTAGGCCTCCTTGCTCGCACATGCTTTTGCAAACCGTAGTCTGGCTTTATTATGGCGGTTTTGGAGCAGTGGCATCTTCCTCGCTGAGCGGCCTTTCAGGTTATGTCGACATAGGACTCGTTTTACTGTGGATAAAGATACTTTTGTACCCGTTTCCTCCAGCGTCTTCACAAGGTCCTTTGCTGTTGTTCTGGGATTGATTTGCACTTTTCGCACCAAAGTACATTCATCTCTAGCAGACAGAATGCATATCCTTCCTGAGTGGTATGATGGCTACGTGGTCCCATGGTGTTTATACTTACGTACTATGGTTTGTACAGATGAATGTGGTACCGCATTGGGAACTTGCTCCCAAGGATGAACCAGACTTGTGGAGGTCTATAAT
The DNA here is from genome assembly GCF_057628025.1 of Oncorhynchus mykiss. NCBI lineage: Eukaryota > Metazoa > Chordata > Actinopteri > Salmoniformes > Salmonidae > Oncorhynchus > Oncorhynchus mykiss. The sequence goes on along the minus strand of NC_143042.1, from coordinate 9,202,090 downwards.
TATTTTTCTGAAGTCTTGGCTGATTTCTTTTGATTTTCCCATGATGTCAGCCAAAGAGGCACTGAGTTTGAAGGTAGGCCTTGAAATACATCCACAGGTACACCTCCAATTGACTCAAAGTATGTCAATTAGCCTTTCAGAAGCTTCTAAAGCCATGACATTCTTTTCTGGAATTTTCCAAGCTGTTTAAAGGCACAGTCAACTTAGTGTATGTAAACTTCTGACCCACTGGAATTGTGATAAAGTGAATTATAAGTGAAATAATCTGTCTGTAAACAATTGTTGTAAAAATTACTTGTGTCATGCACAAAGTAGATGTCCTAACCGACTTGCCAAAACTATAGTTTGTTAACAAGAAATGTGTGTAATGGTTGAAAAACGAGTTTTAATGACTCCAACCTAAGTGTGAGTGAACTTCCGACTTCAACTGTACATTTCTTACGTGTTTACAATAGGTAGTGTACAACATACTGGTGGCAAATGGCATCATACATTTAAATAGGACGCACACTCAGGGGCACTCATAGGCCTAGTCATACAGAAATAAACGTATCCCGTCACCATAAAACTAGACATGTGCCCCCTACAACAGATGATGCCTCATAGCAACCTCAACAGCAGAGCCTCAAGGAAAGTAGTTTACAGGCGGACCATTAATAGGTCAATGGCGCCCCCTGTCTTACAATACTGCCTGAACGAGTTGTACGGTCTGAGAGACACGTTTTTTAAACAACTAATTAGAGACAAATCAGATCTAGTCTGAACTGTGCGATGTAGTAGGGACTTGTAGTTTCCAACAGGTCAATATTCTAAATAGTTTAGCGCATAAAACGTGGTAATTAACTACAATGACGATATTCCATTGTCTGGTCTGGGTTTCTTTTATGCCTCCTACGGAAGAAGTAGAAGAATGCGCGATTGGGGATATATAAAGCAGCTGTTGCTTCTGGTTTATAGTTGGTATTCAGCAGTCATAAAAGTCTGCCTTATTTACTTTGAATAACTACAAAATAGTGATTGTCAGACAGCGTATGCAGCAGTTCTATAGAGATGAGATGACTTGGAATGAAATAAGTCATCAAATAAAACAAATGTAATATACACAACTGAAATATATGATTAAAGTAATGTGGATAATTATGGTTAATAAGTGATAAACTGTTATGGGCAGTCAAAACTCACTACCATCATGGGACTTTTATTTAAAAAAAATGTATTCTGTGTCACAGCATTCAACCCAAATAATCGAAACCCGTGATTTCAATAATTGAACCGAAACCGAATCGACCTCAGAAAGCACTAATCGCTCAGCACTACGTGAGTCACAGGCCCCCAACATGTCAAAATGTCCAAGAGAAGCCAAGTATTTGTTCCTTGCTTTTCAAGTGGGAGCAACAAACTGGAAAAATGTCGACCTTGAACAACCATAGCTTGAACAATATCATTAGCTAAGTTTTGTTACACAGTGGTTGTGGTTTGTTACTTGTGCATGTAAAAAATAAACATGCCTATTTGCAACAACACTTTATTATGATTGACCAGTGACAAACATTGGGAAAAAAACATAATATGGAGCCAGATAGCTGCCAAAAGGTTGAACGTACGTATTGATAAAATCATAAGAAAACCCATGCGTAAATTGTTAGGATAGTAAGAAAAGCCATGCAGTAACCGTTAAATTAGATCTGTAAACGTTACAACTATGAAAATCAAGCCTTACTTTACATCTCCCTTTACTCGCTTATAGATCTTTTTTATATGTGCAAACTTGTCAGGGATGTGGCATCCACAAAGGACATGAACTGAACGTAGCTAGTCAATCAAGCAACAGTAGCCCAGACTTTGGAGTTGCTTTGCAATTTCATGGTTTAATTTCCTAAATAAAAGTTTAGAGCTTGTTGTAGAACGGCATTCGATAACGACGTTATACCAGTAGATGGCGTAGTATAGGCTTGGGCCTTCAGCAAATTACTTAGAATAACCACCTGAGCTGCAAAATCAAAATCAGTTAATATTATTTAGGCCCCAATCTAAATATGCCATGTGTTATTTAATGGCCATATAATCGCATAATTTATTTATAGCCGTGGTAACGCAGGAACTCCCAAACTGGAATGCCATAAATTAGATTTTTCTCGAATTTTTACCCCCTTTTCTCCCCTATTTCGTGGTATCCACGGTAGTTACTATCTTATCTCATCGCTACAACTCCTGTACGAAACACAACCCAACCAAGCCGCACTGCTTCTTAACACAGCGCGCATCCAACCCGGAAGCCAGCCGCACCAATGTGTCGGAGGAAACACCGTGCACCTGGCGACCTGGTTAGCGTGCATTGCGCCCGGCCCGCCACAGGAGTCGTTAGTGCGGGATGAGACAAGGATATCCCTACCGGCCAAACCCTCCCTAACCCGGACGATGCTAGGCCAATTGTGCGTCGCCCCACGGACCTCCCGGTCGCGGGCGCAAACCCTGGGCGCGAACCCAGAGTCTCTGGTGGCACAGCTAGCATCGCAGTGCTAGCCTTAGACCACTGCGCCACCATGAGGCTCTTGAGTACACTGCAGCATCCACCGAGAGGCTCTTGGGTACACTGCAGCATCCACCGAGAGGCTCTTGGGTACACTGCAGCATCCACCTAGAGGCTCTTGGGTACACTGCAGCATCCACCGAGAGGCTCTTGGGTACACTGCAGCATCCACCGAGAGGCTCTTGGGTACACTGCAGCATCCACCGAGAGGCTCTTGGGTACACTGCAGCATCCACCGAGAGGCTCTTGGGTACACTGCAGCATCCACCGAGAGGCTCTTGGGTACACTGCAGCATCCACCTAGAGGCTCTTGGGTACACTGCAGCATCCACCGAGAGGCTCTTGCTGCCAAGGGGAATGCCTTAGAGGTTGAAAGACGTATTGGACACTACAGTGAAAATGGTTAACTTTGTTAAAGCAAGGCCCTTGGCTTAATTCCACCCTGTATGTAGGCTTGTTATAGCCATCTGCGTTGCATAACCCTATCACGCAGAGGCTATATCCATAACAATAAATGAGACAGAGCAAAATATTAAGTATTGACTATAACCTGTCCTGAGTGAAATAGTCTTGAGCATTTGGGACCCCTAGGCTATCTATACCCTATTCTTATTGCCCAATCTGTTTCCCCTATCCGCCACTGTATGTGCTTCAACTATTTTGTTTAACATTTATTTAGAGGCTATATGCTTACAAGTTGAAGGCCTATTTTTATTTGGCTAATAGACAAATAGGCTTACATTAGGGTATAATGACTCTATAATGACTCTACGGTTCGCTTTGTACATACTTTTCACTGTCAAATTTGTTTTAATTATTTACTAGTTACAATGTTTGTGCTTGTCAACATGACACTTGAAAACACAAACTTTTTTAGAGGTTGGGTGCAAGGTCAGTAACATCACGTGCATGACCTGCAAGTGATCTGATTAGAGCGTTGTTGGCGTGGAATCCACACAGGTGTGTAGATGTGATGTGCATTGTGTACAAGTATGCATTCAAAATACATACCAACAATAGCCACAGTCAGTCATATATTTAAGCAATAAGCCCCGAAAGCATGTGGTATATGGCCAATATCAGCTAAGGGCTGTTCTTCCACACGACACAACACGGAGTGCCTGGATACAGCCCTTAGCAGTTGTATATTGGCCATATAGCACCAACTCATGAGGTGCCTTATTGCTGTTATAAACTGGTTACCAATATAATTAGAGCAGTAAAAATAAATGTTTTGTCATACCGTGGTAGACAGTCTTGATGTCATCCAATCAGCATTCAGGGCTCAAACCACCCAGTTTATAACTCTTTATTAAAACCAGGTGGTAAATTATTGCTGACCTTTTGCAAAGAGAATAGGGTATTTGGTTATTATATAATAGAATCCCAGCACAACCTTGTGGAATGTTCTTAGTATAGAAACATTAGGTTATGTAGAACAGACAGTGTCACAGTAACAAAACAAAGACCTATATCTATTCATGCCATTTGAGTATGATGCAACCTCTTGAAGACAAGACAAGCCAGATTGATGCAGATGACTGTACTGAACAAAAATATAAAACGCAACATGTATCAGTTTCAAAGATTTGACTGAGTTAAAGTTCATAAGGAATTCAGTCAATTTATTAAATTCATTAGGCCCTAATCTATGGGGTTCTCACATGACTGGGCAGGGGCCTTGTGAAGCCAGGCACAGCCACTCAAAATGAGTTTCTCCTCCCTAAAATGGCTTTATTACAGACAGAAATATGCCTCGGCACCCCCTCAGACGACCTCACACCTCCCTAAAATCAAGTCAACTTCATCTGCCAACATGATTTAAGATGTTAAAGGCATTGTGAGAGAAATACTTTCCAAATTCAGGACTTCTGTCTAAATAAATGTCACACGTACAATGAAGACAGGTTGAGCTTTATTAATCATACTCATGAATGGTAAGATGTTTGAAATGTTTCACGACACAGATGTAAGACATTGCAACAAAATGAGTCACAATTATCAGAATTGTTCCCCATTTAACTTCCTTGCAACAACATGAATGATTAACAAATCAGTAGTTTAGTAGAGATGCAGAAATAATAAATATTACATAGACTGTCTATGGATTTGTAAGTCAGACAAGGCACATTGGTGGAATGAATTCCATTAAGAGCAGGGTATCGATTTGGGCTTTTCACTTCACTCAAGGTCTTCAAATGAAACCAAAAAACAGAACACAGATCTTTTTTTAAAAGGCAATGTGGAGGATGTCATTCATTGTGCTAAAATATCTTGCCAATGTCAAGACAAAAGGAGAAATCCTTCATTACAATGACTCCATAGACAAGTGGATGGGGGAACAGGTTTCAGAATAGCCTCCACAATCACATTGTGTTAGGTTACACGTACTGCCCTAAAAGCAAACAGAAACAGGATTGTATTCCTGCCATTTGACCAAAAACAGACAGATATCCTTTGAACCAACTAGGGGACTGAGCTGAGATGTTTTAGGCAACAAGAGTTTTACATTACACTCTGAAACGTCTGCTACTTTCAGCACCAGGTGTTACCGTAGTTAAAGCACATGACATAACTGCATATGCAATAATCTCCCACTGGATTCAACTTCACACACAGAACAGGAATTCATCCACTGAATCAATCCATGGGTCCCAGAGTGGTGCAGCGGTCTAAGGCACTGAATCTCAGCGCTTGAGGAGTCACTAGACACCCTGGTTCCATTCCAGACGGTATCACAACGGGTCCTGATTGGGAGTCCCATAGGGCGGCACACGATTGGCCCAGCGTCGTCCGGGTTTGGCCGGTGTAGGCCTTCATTGTAAATAAGAATTTGTTCTTAACTGACTTGCCTAGTTAAATAAAACGTCAAATGTATTATTTGTTATATATGTAGCTTACTCCATTCCAAGTGTGACAACATGACAGCTGGGTTGAATTGTAGCTAATATGACCACAGCTAATGAACAGTGGTAGTGGTACTGAGACCGCTCACTGAAGAAGATCCAGGGGGGACATGATGCAATGTTGCAAAAGCCAGCAGTAACTCAGCTAAAAGCTGTGAGCTTCAGCCAAGGTAGTTCTTGCATTATATGATAAGAACCAAAATGTCAGTCGCAATGAGGTAATCAAAGCTTTAGTGGAAGAGATGTGATGCAGAGTTAGTCTTTAAAGTAAACCAGAGATACTGGGGAAAGTAAGATCTAGCCACGAAATCAAAACCTAGTCATCTTTGTACTGTATCAATCTATTTCTTGAATGGTTTTTCCAAGGCTGTCAAGATGCCAATAAAATCCCAAGTGATTTATCAAATCAGCTAAATATTTCCCTAAAATATCGATAAGATTGTTACTGAAACACTTACATACATGTCCCCCATCCAAAGCCAACGATCCTCATTCTATCCAAGGAAGATGCACACAAGACAAAATCCCCACTAACGTGATTTAGCCACACGCTTCCTCATTCATTCCACTCCCAACCCACACAAAAACTAACATTAAAAAAAAGACCAATCACTAAAGATAAAAAGCTATAATATAAATTCACTCTTAAGTAACAAGGATCTTAAGCCATATAGCTTTCCAAGATGTTATATTACAATATGGATGTTCAAAAGTTTGATACTTTTTTTGTAGTTCTATTTACAAATTTCACAGTGATCTTGGTACATTCTGCAGAATAACCAGTAACAGGAATTTCTGCCATACCATTCCTCTTTCTATAAATAGACAATACCTTGACACAAACAAACAAGGATGCTCCCTGACGTCAAACACCGATTGCTGCAAACATTGACAGCTGCAACGCAGAGGGACAGTCTCTAAAATACAAAGGCTGCGTTGGTGTTAGCATTGGGTGGAGGGAGGTTCAATTGCTAGAGCCATCATAGGAAAGTGTGCAAGTACACTATTTTAAGAGAAGAATGGGAGACGCAACCAAAGGCGTGAAGGGGTCGGCTATGAAGGGAACCGGAGATGGCCGATCGAGGGTTGAAGTGAAAAGATCACTCCTGTCTTTGGGGTATGCAGCCTTCCATCTCCAGCACCTCGGGCCAGCCCTCGTACTTGTTGGTGTCGGCGTTGTTCTTTATGTGCTGTAGAGACAGAGACAGAGGTTTTGGATTAGACCCAATGTCAGCATCCCAAATGGCAGCCTATTCCCTATATAGTGCAAGTGTTTTGTGCACTACAAAGGGAATAGGGCACCATTTGGGAAGCACATTGCATGGCCCCTCTTGTCTGATAAGGCTGTGTGTGTACCGGCACAGCGATCACAAACAATGTCCCAAGAACACATAAGGGAGGATGGAAAGTCAATATTGAAGGAGTGCCTGTTCACTCTGGGACATGTTCAAGGGTCAGATGGAAATGTAAAAAGACAGTATTCTCAAAATGGTCTTGTCTGGTGAAACTCAGATAATGAAATCAATAGTTCAGAACTGTAAAGGACAAAAACTAAATCATGGAGCGGCTGTCTTTTACATGTCTTATAAAGCAATTTTTAGTTTACAAACAAATGTCACGTTCGAGTGCATTCTCGCGTCAAAGTGCCCTGCTGCAAGAGAGTTATACGCTGATGTTGGGACCTTGACAAACTGAACAGCGAGTGATGACCATGAACACCAGACTGAAGGCTATAGCTATGCTCAACAAGTAGATTATTGTTCTGGCTTCATCTAGCTCCATTTGGGATATTTCACCTTGCCTCTAGGTAATCAATCAACTCTTACCTACAAGGTCCTGAGTTGGTTCTGTTCTACCTGATAATTAATTGCACACACACACACACACACTGTGTCCCGAGTCTAAATCAGTCCCTGATTAGAGGGGAACAATGAACAAAATGCAGTGGGACTGGCTTGGAGGTCCAAAGTTCAGTCTGAGGGTTGTTGATGAGTTCATCCAGGTGCAGTTTTACAAGTTATTGTATCGACTCCAATATAAAACATGCCCATTTCTGAAGCAGAACAGCGCACACAAGTCTTTATGACAGGGCTGGGAAATGAATCTGTATCATGATAAATGGTGTGTTCTAGGTACTATATTTCTATAGACAAAGTTCTCTCAGTTGTGCTTCACTGAAGCCATGATATTTCAACGGGGAGAGGTGAAAAAGTCCCGTTGTGAACAGACCAAAAATAAAAAATGTGAACAAACCAGGTTAAGGAGGATAAAGATTTTTTTTTTAAAGGGGGGGGTTAAAGTTACCTGCTCAAAGGGACTCTTGGTCTTGATCCCTTTGCCTCCCACAAAGATCCAGTTGTCCCTGAAACCTAATGTGCTGATGCTGGAACTTCCAAGTTCACCAATCATCGTCTTGGACTCGTCGTTCAGCCTGTGGACCACAAAGCAGGGTCGTATTCATTTGTGCACACCGTAGCAAAATGTTTCAACACAAAAATAAAACGTTTCTTATTGGACAAGTTCAGGTAGTTCCTCCCCGTTTCTGTCCGTTTGCTAGTGAATACACAGCTAGAATGTCATTGAGAGTCTGTAGACTTAAAATATCTCTACCTACCACTCTTTCCTTTCCTTGAACCTTTGCTCTTAGTCACCATTGTTATACATCAGTAATTGGTGACTCCTTTAATATCAGCAGTTAGGGCGAAATTCATTTACATTTCCCCGCAGTCAGTTAACGGATTTATTTAAGTGATAGTCATTTGTTAATTCTACAAGGGTTCAATTCAGCCCCTGGAGGAACGAAACAGATTGATCAAGACATTTAACTGAACTATTTGCCTAAGCTTAAAATTATAATCTAAGAGTTCACGGAGAAGTTAAATGCTGAATGTGCATCTTTTTTTCAGTTCGGAACACCTACTTGGAGGCTGAATCGTCAAACGTGGCCATCATCACTACTGTTCCTTCTTCAATAGTCTTCAGGAATGTGATGAGCGTGTTGACATCTGCACACACAACAAATACACAGGTACAAGACTGGTTTGCCTGGTCCGCCTGCCTAGTCAAGAGGCACTCCATGACACGGAAACACGGGAAATCTAACTGAAACTAAGGCCTCACCTCCCGCCCACATGTCAAAGTAGTCTGTCTTGATGAGGTCCCCTGTCTTTCCTGTGGAGAACAAACAACTTGTTTACGACAAGCTAATGTACGCTCACAGGCCAACTCCTATCATGAATAGTAAATTATAGTACATTCAATGACAATGGAAAGTACTGTTTACACTGAGTGTACAAAACATTAAGAACACCTCTTTCCGTGACAGACTGACCAGGTGAATCCAGGTGAAAGCTATGATCCCTTATTCATGTCACCTGTTAAATCAAATTCAATCAGTGTAGACAGGTCAAATAAGGATTTTTAAGCTTTGAGACATGGATTGTGTATGTTTGCCATTTAGAAGGTGAATTGGCAAGATAATTTTTTTTTAAATACCTTTGAACGGGGTATGGTAGTAGGTGCCTTTGAACGGGGTATGGTAGTAGGTGCCTTTGAACGGGGTATGGTAGTAGGTGCCTTTGAACGGGGTATGATAGTAGGTGCCTTTGAACGGGGTATGATAGTAGGTGCCTTTGAACGGGGTATGGTAGTAGGTGCCTTTGAACGGGGTATGGTAGTAGGTGCCTTTGAACGGGGTATGGTAGTAGGTGCCTTTGGACGGGGTATGGTAGTAGGTGCCTTTGAACGGGGTATGGTAGTAGGTGCCTTTGAACGGGGTATGATAGTAGGTGCCTTTGAACGGGGTATGGTAGTAGGTGCCTTTGAACGGGGTATGATAGTAGGTGCCTTTGAACGGGGTATGGTAGTAGGTGCCTTTGAACGGGGTATGGTAGTAGGTGCCTTTGAACGGGGTATGGTAGTAGGTGCCTTTGAACGGGGTATGATAGTAAGTGCCTTTGAACGGGTATGGTAGTAGGTGCCTTTGAACGGGGTATGGTAGTAGGTGCCTTTGAACGGGGTATGGTAGTAGGTGCCTTTGAACGGGGTATGATAGTAGGTGCCTTTGAACGGGGTATGGTAGTAGGTGCCTTTGAACGGGGTATGGTAGTAGGTGCCTTTGAACGGGGTATGGTAGTAGGTGCCTTTGAACGGGGTATGGTAGTAGGTGCCTTTGAACGAGGTATGGTAGTAGGTGCCTTTGAACGGGGTATGGTAGTAGGTGCCTTTGAACGGGGTATGGTAGTAGGTGCCTTTGAACGAGGTATGATAGTAGGTGCCTTTGAACGGGGTATGATAGTAAGTGCCAGGCGCAGCGATTTCTGTCAAGAACTGCAACCCTGCTGGGTTTGTCACACCAAGTTTACGGTGTGTATCAAGAATGGTCCACTACCCAAATGACATCAAGCCAACTTGACAACTGTGGGACACATTGGAGTGAACATCCCTGTGGAACGCTTTTGACACATTGTAGAGTCCATGCCCCGTCAAATTGAGGCTGTTCTGAGGGCAAAAGGGGTGCAACTCAATATTAGGAAGGTGTTCTTAATGTTTTGTACACTCAGTGTATATGAACAGCGGTATGGACGAGTTAGTATTGAAGTAGTTAACCAAGGCAGGGATGGGCAACTACAGTCCAGGGCCATGTTGTATGCAGGCTTTTGTTCCAGCCCAGCACTAACAGCCATCTAGGCACTCTACACATCCTCGAAGGACTCGAGCTGCCAATCCCTGAACAAAGTAAATGTTTCACACACCAGATGTCATTTTCAATTGTCATATTACTCACAGATGTAGTCATGTAAAACATCTGATTTGACTACTAGGAGAAGTACTGTTTGTCTATGGCATGTAGCAGTGACAAGGCTAGTTTACCGTTAACCAGGGCGATGTTAATTCCTCTGCCCACGTTGTTCTTGACTCCACTCATCAATCTGAAAGGACAAATGAAGCATTATGTGACAGTGAGCCTGCATGTATTTTATTGGGTACTTTGTGGTTAGGTTTGTCCCATCCTTGTCTTTGTTCCCGGTCGTGTACCACTGCACTGAGACTTGTCACACCCTGGTCGTATAGCGTCGATACAAAAATAAAATACTTATTCTGAACCAGACTTAATTCCCTTGAAGCAATGCCTGAGGAATTGAATTTCAATAGCACGGATGCAGAATGCCACAAGAGTCAGTCAACAGTTAATTAAATAGAGGGTTAACAGTCAACAGGTTGCTTCAGGCATGTTTAAATTGAATCCCCATCTCAGTTATGATCTAGTTCATACCGGTCTACGCTAGTCTGTCTAGGAATCTATAAAATAAGAAGAGAAATGCATCCTGTAGAACAGACATGGATAATTGTGTTGTACAATATCCTTTTGTGTCAGCCTTGCACTCTAGATTTCTACCTGGCAATAGATGTTTACCTTTTAGTCATTCAGCAGATGCTCTTATCCACAGCTACTTACAGTTGCACATTCATCTTAAGATAGCTAGGTGAGACACCACATAACAGTCATAGTAAGTGCTGTAGATTCTTTCAAAATAAAAAGTAGTATTCAGTAAAGTCAGTGCTAGAAGGAAAAGTGCAAGGTTCTTTTTTTGCGTGGGGGGGGGGGGGGGATAAAACATGTCTTATTTAAAATGCTTGTTTCTAATTAGGCCCCTGTGTATCGGTTAAGAGGGGGTGGGTTGTTGGTTGTACTGTTAATATAGGTTAAGAGGGGTGTGGGTCTTTGGTTGTACTGTTAATATAGGTTGAGAGGGGGTGGGTCGTTGGTTGTACTGTTAATATAGGTTAAGAGGGGTGTGGGTCTTTGGTTGTACTGTTAATATAGGTTAAGAGGGGGTGGGTTGTTGGTTGTACTGTTAATATAGGTTGAGAGGGGGTGGGTCGTTGGTTGTACTGTTAATATAGGTTGAGAGGGGGTGGGTCGTTGGTTGTACTGTTATTATAGGTTGAGAGGGGGTGGGTCGTTGGTTGTACTGTTATTATGGGTTGAGAGGGGGTGGGTCGTTGGTTGTACTGTTATTATAGGTTGAGAGGGATGTGGGTCTTTGGTTGTACTGTTAATATAGGTTAAGAGGGGGTGGGTTGTTGGTTGTACTGTTATTATGGGTTGAGAGGGGGTGGGTCGTTGGTTGTACTGTTATTATAGGTTGAGAGGGATGTGGGTCTTTGGTTGTACTGTTATTATAGGTTGAGAGGGGGTGGGTCGTTGGTTGTACTGTTATTATAGGTTGAGAGGGATGTGGGTCTTTAGTTGTACTGTTATTATAGGTTGAGAGGGGGTGGGTCGTTGGTTGTACTGTTATTATGGGTTGAGAGGGATGTGGGTCTTTGGTTGTACTGTTATTATGGGTTGAGAGGGGGATGGTCGTTGGTTGTACTGTTAATATAGGTTGAGAGGGGGTGGGTCGTTGGTTGTACTGTTATTATGGGTTGAGAGGGGGTGGGTCGTTGGTTGTACTGTTAATATAGGTTGAGAGGGGGTGGGTCGTTGATTGTACTGTTAATATAGGTTGAGAGGGGGTGGGTTGTTGGTTGTACTGTTAATATAAGTTGAGGGATGTGGGTCTTTGGTTGTACTGTTATTATAGGTTGAGGGGGATGTGGGTCTTTGGTTGTACTGTTATTATAGGTTGAGGGGGATGTGGGTCTTTGGTTGTACTGTTATTATAGGTTGAGGGGGATGTGGGTCTTTGGTTGTACTGTTATTATGGGTTGAGAGGGATGTGGGTCTTTGGTTGTACTGTTATTATGGGTTGAGAGGGATGTGGGTCTTTGGTTGTACTGTTATTATGGGTTGAGAGGGATGTGGGTCTTTGGTTGTACTGTTATTATGGGTTGAGAGGGGGTGGGTCTTTGGTTGTACTGTTATTATGGGTTGAGAGGGGGTGGATCGTTGGTTGTACTGTTATTATAGGTTGAGAGGGGGTGGGTCGTTGGTTGTACTGTTAATATAGGTTGAGGGGGGGTGGGTCTTTGGTTGTACTGTTAATATAGGTTGAGAGGGGGTGGGTCGTTGGTTGTACTGTTATTATAGGTTGAGAGGGGGTGGGTCGTTGGTTGTACTGTTAATATAGGTTGAGAGGGATGTGGGTCTTTAGTTGTACTGTTATTATAGGTTGAGAGGGGGTGGGTCGTTGGTTGTACTGTTATTATAGGTTGAGAGGGGGTGGGTCGTTGGTTGTACTGTTATTATAGGTTGAGGGGATGTGGGTCTTTAGTTGTACTGTTATTATGGGTTGAGAGGGATGTGAGTCTTTGGTTGTACTGTTATTATAGGTCTATCCTGTCTCTTACATGTTGTCCTCCAGGCAGATTTTGGGACCGACAACACTGGCTGCTCCGCTGGCCATCTTAAAGGAGAAGTGTCCCTCGGGACATGGCTTGGAGAGGCCACACTTGTAGCGTTCCTGTCTGGTAGCTGTGAATGGAATTCCAAACAGAGTATACAATACCAACACACTTTAGCATCCCCCCCCCCCCCATCAAACACACACAATATCAGCGAACACGTACATATCTAGGCCCTGCAAACACACACCTACAGAACAAACCAGACTATTTACATAGAACTCAACAGCTAAAGAACCAAAACATTCACAATAAAGGCCAGGTGGTAAGTACACAATACACACAGATGAACTACTTAGCTAACACTTAAGCATACATGGTAAGGTGTTTCCATGGATTGTTAAGAGAAGATCAGTTCTGATTTTCATATACCACGGGAGGGAAAGAAAAGAAGAAATGTAACTTGATTGATTGCGGGAACCAGGTTAAAGTGATGTAACAGGAGAAGTTATTGAAGTATACTTACGGCCTTCCTCTACAGGCATAGACCCTGTTGTGGAGGGACAGAAACAGACAAGTTAGACTCAAGTTCCAGATGTCTTTATGACATTAGCCCGTGAGCTCATGAGTTCCTTATTTAAGAAAGTTAACATTGAGCTTTGACCTAAATCTGGCTGTAGCCTGGCTAAAAACATAGTAAGCTGGCCAGGCCTTTTAGCATCACACATCTCCATGTGAAATCAGATGTATCTTTTTTTAAAACATGCCCTAGCAAATACTCTTCTACTTGCCAGTGCAACCTAAAACATTATCCCAGTTTGATATCCTGCTTGTGTACTCATTCAGATATCAGATAAAAGCACATGGCTAGCTAGTTGGCTAAAGCAGGTTCTACCACTTCACAATAGCCTGGAATCACTGGTTATTACTAATAAACTCAATATTTTCAGGGGGTGGATTCTTGTCGTTTGGTTTAGCGTTTGAACAGTCACAGAGATTATATTTGGTTACAAATACAAATTAGGCTACTTTGATGAATACCCTGTAGATCAGAACAAGGAACCGAGCGACAACACTGCCCCCACGGCTACGGAAGGGAATGATACAGAGCGACAACACTGCCCCCACGGCTGCGGAAGGGAATGATACCGAGCGACAACACTGGCCCCACGGCTGAGGAAGGGAATGATACAGAGCGACAACACTGCCCCCACGGACATGGAAGGGAATGATACCGAGCGACAACACTGCCCCCACGGCTGCAGAAGGGATGATACCGAGTGTCTCAATTTCCAGGTAGCACAAAAGTACGGCCGAATGCCAGAAAATATCACAAGGAGCCACCCCTTTTGTGACGAAAAACAACATTGCGCTACGCACCTTCCGTCTCCGTAGTGTGTGAATTTAGCTTCAGACAGAGACTAAGGGGTATCGCATGCAGACACGACAAAGGTTTTTCTGAAGGCCTAAATGTAGAATCCCTGGTGAAGATTATTAATACCATCTATTGAGAGATGTATTCAAAACAATAGCCTTTGAAACTAAGTGATTACTCTTTGGAATTCCATGCAAGCTCAGGCAATAGATTGATATGCACAGTTACAACACTGGAAAACACCTAACTCACCAAACACATTCCCCAGATTGAAGTCCATGTTAATCTCCAGCAGCTGGAAGGCAAGGAAAACTGCCAGGAAAAAGACCGAAATCAATGCAGCCAACTTCAAGATGCCTGAAGGAAATAAGATACATAGACCAAAGAAAGAGAATGAAGAGATCAATAGACAGCAGGAGAGAGGAGAGAGAGGAAATGGAACACTATTTCAACACCATGTCTAATGTGTGTGTGTCAGATAAGGTATCTGATGCTAACAGAGAAATTAATTTGCTTGGTGACCTGAACATTGACTGGTTATCTAGTTGTCCTCTCGAGAGGAAGCTTCTTACTGTGACTAAAGCCTGTAACATGACCCAGGTTATCACTCAACCAACTAGAGTGTAAACCAATAGTGTTGGATCTGTGACATCCACTAGTATTGATCAGATCTTCACCACTGCTGCAGAGCTTTGCTCCAAAGCAATATCAGTTCCCATTGGCTGTAGTGACCATAACATTATGGAAATAACAAGAAAAGCCAGAAGTACCAAAGGCAGGGTCTAAAGTTATTTATAACAGATCTTACAGAATGTTCTCAGGACTCTTTGTTTAAGATGAAAAACATTTGTTGGCCTGATGTGTATGAGGAGAAACCTGATGCAGCACTTGGAGTATTTGTAAAATTATTCTTGCAAATTGTTGACAAGCATGTACCTGTTAAGAAACTGAGAACTGTTAGAGCCCCCTGGGTCGATGAACTGAAAAATGGTATGGTCCAAAGAAATGAAAAAAAAAAGACAAAAAAAGAAACAATTCAGGCTGCTCAGCTGATTGGTTGACATACTGTCAATTGAGACATTTTTTTTATTTTTTATATTAAGAAGAATATTACTAACAAGATAATTTACATTAAAAAAAACAATGGGAAAATACTTTGGACCACCTTAAGTTATATTATGGACAGAAAACCCAATTAAATCTACATCGTTCATTGATGTTGATGGGCCATTTTAGCAAAAACCTTTTGATATAGTAAAATCATTTCAATGACAATTTCACCAGTAAAGAGGACAAACATTAGTTAGTTAAAACATTGAACCAACATATGTGCATTGAAGATCTAATAATGAAAGAGCAGGAATGCCGTTTTGAATTTGGTCAAGTTAGTGTGGAATAGGTGGAAAAACAGTTACCATCCATCAATGATAAGCCACCAAGTATAGACAACCTAGATGGGAAACTACTGAGAATGATAAGACTGTATTGCCACCCCAAGTTACCATGTCTTTAACCAGGATTGTGTCCACAGGTGTGGAAGAAAGCTAAAGTAATTCCACTACCTACAAATAGTAAAGCACCCTTTGCTGCCTCTAACATCCACCCAGTCAGTGTGCTGCCTGTTTTCAGTAAACTGATGGAGAACTGCGTTTGAACAAATGCAATGCTATTTTATAAAGAACAAGTTAACTAATGACTTTCAGCATGCATATAGGGAAAGGCACTCAACTTGTACTGCACTGACTCATGACTGGCTAAAATAAATTGATTAGATGATAGTTGGAGCTGTATTGTTAGGTTTCAGTGAAGCCTTGCGTTATTGATCATCATTTCTTATTGAAAAAAAAACTCACTTGGAATGGCTTTACGTCCCCTGCCATCACACAGTTGAAGAGTTAATTAACCAACAGAACCCAGAGTGTTCTTCAATGGAAGCTTCTCTAACATCAGATACGTACAGTAGTTCCCCTTCAGGACAGTTTCCTTGGGCCGTTACTCTTTATTTTTACAAATGATTTGCCACTTGTCTTACAAGAAGTTAGAATTACTACGTATGCTGATTGCACACATCACCATCTACAGCCAATGAGCTCACAGAGTCTCTTAGCAAGGACTTACAGTCAGTGTCAGAATGGGAAATTACAATAATCTGATGTTAAATTCATCTGAAACCAAAAAGCATTAGATTTGGTTCAAAGCATTCTCTTAGACCTAAACTGGAGATGGTTGTGAACATTTGTAGAGAAATCCTGCACGGAGCCTTCACCGTGGGCTGCCCCTTTAAGAGCACAGCAGCAGTCAGGAGGGAGATAATAAAGATGGCTCTTCCGGCTCTGTTTGGAGGTTCTCGGTCGGCGTGGCAGTTTTGACAGTGTGTTTAACTCTTCGCAGAAGTTCTGTTTATTTTCAGCGTGATTAGTTTGTAAAGTGTTGAAGTTGATCGCCGGTGTTAACGCTCTAGGTCGTGTTTGGAATCTTTGGGGCCCGCTCCTGTCATTGATCGAATGGATTAGTAGCAACAGTGTTGCGAAGCTTTGACAAACAAACCATCAGGTGTATCAGACTGACAGACAGTGCAACTGCAAGCCTGAAGTCAACAGCTAAACCCCCCCCCCCCCCACTAATTTTCCCTCTATCGCTCCAGCAAACCTATTGTTTCCCACTGCGCTCCCTTTGATGTTCAGTGTCGCTGGACTATTATTGCCCTGCCGGATGTATTTGGGTTGGCATTTTAGTTAATTTATTATTTCACCTTTATTTAACCAGGTAAGCAAGTTGAGAACAAGTTCTCTGTGACCTGGCGAAGATAAAGCAAAGCAGTGCAACAAACAACAGTTACACATGGAATAAACAAGCGTACAGTCAATAACACAATAGAAAAAAAAGAAAGTCTATATACAGTGTGTGCAAATGGCGAGAGGAGGTAGGCAATAAATAGGCTATAGTAGCGAAGTAATTACAATTTAGCAGATTAACACTGGAGTGACAAATGAGCAGATGATATGCAAGTAGAGGTACTGGTGTGCAAAAGAGCAGAAAAGTAAATAAAAACAATATGGGGATGAGGTAGGTAGATTGGGTGGGCTATTTACAGATGGACTGTGTTTCAGCGATTGGTTAGCTGATGTATAAAGTTAGTGAGGGAAATAAGTCTTCAGCTTCAGCGATTTTTGCAATTCGTTCCAGTCATTGGCAGCAGAGAACTGGAAGGAAAGGCGGCCAAAGGAGGTGTTGGCTTTGGGGATGACCAGTGAGATATACCTGCTGGAGCGCGTGCTATGGGTGGGTGTTGTTCTCGTGACCAGTGAGCTGAGATAAGGCGGAGCTTTACCTAGCATAGATTAATAGATGACCTGGAGTCAGTGGATCTGGCGACGAATATGTAGCGAGGGCCAGCCGACTAGAGCATACAGGTCATAGTGGTGGGTGGTATAAGGTGATTTGGTAACAAAACGGATGGCACTGTGATAGACTGCATCCGGTTTGCTGAGTAGAGTATTGGAAGCTATTTTGTAGATGACATCACCGAAGTCAAGGATCGGTAGGATAGTCCGTTTTACTAGGGTAAGTTTGGCGGCGTGAGTGAAGGAGGCTTTGTTGCGAAATAGAAAGCCGATTCTAGATTTGATTTTGGATTGGAGATGTTTAATATGAGTCTGGAAGGAGAGTTTACAGTCTAGCCAGACACCTAGGTATTTGTAGTTGTCCACATATTCTAGGTCAGAACCGTCCAGGGTAGTGATGCTAGTCGGGCGGGTGCGGACAGCAAACGGTTGAAACGCATGCATTTGGTTTTACTTTTGTTTAAGATTAGTTGGAGGCCACGGAAAGAGTGTTGTATGGCATTGAAGCTCATTTGGAGGTTAGTTAACACAGTGTCCAAAGAAGGGCCAGATGTATACAGAATGGTGAGGTTAAAGTGAGGTTGTGTGCTTGAACTATTGATTTTGTGGGGGGACTATTGACATTTAGCAGAGAATATTTTTGGACATTTCAAAGCCTTTGTCTATGAACACACCCCACAAACCCATTTATACCCCCCCCCCTCACTCCTCCACTGGGACGTAATACAGAACATTGCAAGTTAAGGTTTTTGGCTGGGTTCTTTGTCATCAATTGTTTGTATGAAGTGGCCTTTGAATTGCTCTGCCATTATTCTAGTATGAGGTATTATTGGTGGGGTTACTAGTGCTACTCTCCCCTATTCTTCTTTTCAGAAGGGTTAATACCTGCCTGGCGCCAGAACAAAATCTTTATCCCTCTCTAACAATACCGCTACACATTGAAGAAGCTCAACTCCTAGGAGTAACATTGGATGGTCAGTTGTCATTGTCAAGTCACATACAAAGTTTTTGTGAAGATGGTGAGCGGTACAGTATGTATGTTGTGGTGTGTTCTGCATTTTTGACACAAAGCTCAACTGTACCAGGCTTTGATCTTGTCCCATAATATGGTCAGGTGCAGCAAAGAAAGACCTAGCAAAGCTGCAGCTGGCTGAAAACAAGCGCCTTGCCTTTAACTGCACACACAACATGATAGTCTTTCATGGTTGAGGAGAAACGGACTACTTCTAGTCTAAGAAAAGTGTTTTTTTGAAAATACCTAACCATTTGCATACACTACATACCCCAGACACACCACTATGGGTTTCTCCACGGTACCCAAACCAAAAACACATTTAGTGTGTCGCTCAGTTATGTATAGAAACATGAAATCGTGGAATGCTCTGCAACCAGAGGTTACTTAAGTTCACATTTAGAAATATATTGTATCACAGCACCTCTCCTCTTTCTGAAGGTCTCATTTAACTGTATTGTACATAAGAATGTATATATGAAGTGTGTAAATAGTATTTGCTGTCTATTGGAGTCTTTCTCCACACACACCTCTTATTTCTATATTAAAGTAATATCTTATGTTGTTCTTGTCTATTACCGTTCTGTATTTTGTAATGTATGTTGTGTGGACCCCAGGAAGAGTAGCAGCTACACGAGCAGTAGCTAATGGGGTCCCTAATAAACTAAACAAGTAGGCTATAGGCATAGCTATGTTGTCCAGTGATTAAGAATATGATTTGTAGACAGAATAGCCAAGATAAACAATTGTCACACACTGACCCAAGTAAATGTGATAAAAGTTATGCTGTCAGAAATACAGGTACCTATTATAGCAAAACCTACCTCCAGCTCTCATGTTGGTCCCAAGAATCTGCAGTGAGTACAACACAATGTATGCCCCTGTTGAAAGACAAAGCAACATGTCAATATTCTCCAGTGTGGAGAGACATACAGAGGGAGAGACAGTGGTTCGACAGTAAGGTTGACTAGCTAGTTAACTTTGGCTGGTTGGGTATGATCATGTCACACTACTACTTGGACATTAGCCTTTCCTCCTGGGTTTAAAACATGACTCACTTTGGCATCTAACTGAGAACAAGGAAGAGCGGTAGTTCATAATGGGATGGCTAAATAAATATTGACAGAAATACATACAAAGCTAGAGGGGTATCCTACGAAGAGGCAAATTTGGTCAACCAGTCATACGAATGTGTCTCACCTTTCAGCCAGGTAAAAGTCTTCAGAACGAAACATGCTCCAGGGAAGGCTAAACTCCCTGCTAACTCCACTTACCCCGAATTAAATGATTGAGCCACGGGTTGAGGACCAATGAAATGAGATTTACTTCCTCTTGGAAAGATTGTATCATCTTCCCGTTCATTTGAGGAAGACGACTGAAAATATTCGATTAAATGACTTAATCAAAATAAATATTGATAGGAGTGGGGGAAAAAGGCGTGCTTGTGCATTAATCAGCACACCAAAGACGGCATTAACGATAAGTAACAAAATAAAGACAACAATTCTAAAAGCCTATTTAACACCACAGCCTGCTGAATGTGCAAGATAACTTTTCTTTCATTTTGATGTAAAATGTTACACTGTGAAGCTAACTGAAACTAAAGGATCCTGGAACTGAACACCTCCTTCTGCAACTGGATCCTGGACTTCCTGACAGGCTGCTCCTCAAGTGGTGAGGGTAGGCAACAACACATCCGCCATGCTGACCGTCAATACTGGGGCCCATTAGGGGTGAGTGCTTAGTGCCCTCCTGTTACTCCCTGTTCAACCACGACTCCAACACAGTCATTAAGTCTGCTGATGACACGATGGTGTTATGCCTGATCACCCACGACGATGAGAAAGCATTTCAGGAGGTCAGAGACCAGTTGAGAGAAAAGTAGGAAACTGTAGTGTTTAATATACAGCGTGATTCATTTATGTCCGTGCCTGTGAAATATATAGCTGGGCTTTCAAGAAAGAGCTAATTGTAAGAGTTTGTTTTTGAGCAATTTTAAGAGGCTTGTTCTGACAATGTCAATGGGTAGAGCATTAGGACATTCATTAGTATCTTTGAGAGGACTTGATACCTGGCATTGGTGAAAATATGTAACCATTGTCTAAAGTGTCATAATGTTGGGTCCAACACAGCAAAATTAATAAACAATAAGCAATGTTGAGGGGCTGATGGAAGCTGATTAACACTATGCAGGCCTGTTTAAGGTCAGGAGAGCAGACAATGTTTTTTTTTTTTTTATTCGTTATTTTACCAGGTAAGTTGACTGAGAACACATTCTCATTTACAGCAACGACCTGGGGAATAGTTACAGGGGAGATGAGCCAATTGTAAACTGGGGATTATTAGGTGACCGTGATGGTTTGAGGGCCAGATTGGGAAATTAGCCAAGACACCAGGGTCAACACCCCTACTCTTACAATAATTGCCATGAGATCTTTAATGACTTCAAAGTCAGGACACCCGTTTAACATCCCATCCGAAAGACGGCACCCTACACAGGGTAGTGTCCCCAATCACTGCCCTGGGGCATTGGGATCTTTTTTTAGACCAGAGGAAATAGTGTCTCCTACAGGCCCTCCAACACCACTTCCAGCAGCATCTGGTCTCTGACCAACCCTGCTTAGCTTCAGAAGCAAGCCAACAGTGGTATGCAGGGTGGTATGCTGCTGGCTTAAATGCGAGAAATCCCATTAACGGGCTCTGAGGTACCGTGTGAATTCCATCTTATTTTTGACTCTGTGCTAATAGCAGCATGCGTGGTCGGTCGGGTTATATACAACCTGTCATGTATTCATCTATAGTGAGGCTTTTGCATTGGGAGGGGAATGAGAGGTAATGACAGTAAGATGAAGCAGAGATAAGACCTACCTAAGTGATTTCTGTCAAGATCACCCTCTCTGCTCCCACCTGTCCTGACATCGCCTCTCAAAGCCTTAGTGTCTGTGATTGCTGTGCATTGAGAATCTGATGCTTGGATCAAGGTTGTATTCCGTGGAATAGCATCCTTCAGCCTGTTTCATTTCCAGTCACACATCACAGGGCTTTGGGCTGGAGATTACTGCAAGGGAATGTTGTCGCCCACTTGTCTGGCATGTGGCACATTTTGTTCCTCCCTTATCTGACACAGTTGAAGTTGTCTCTCTACAAGTGTTAGACAGATTCTACTGCAGGTCAATGACCACAGAGAACCTTCATGCATTAATGATTCTTGAACCGCAATTCCCACAACCCACTGTGAGGAAGCTACACAGGTTGCAAGTGTGTCCTGGATTGTACCTGGCGGTAAGAAAATGAGTCAAGCTACAGAACAAAAGGTGCGGTTCAGAGACAACTTGAACCTGTTGGAAAAACTGCCAAGTAATGTGAACAGGGTAGTATGGTTATAGGTATTCCCTTTAACTATAGCACATTTTCCCTAGACCTATTCCTATGTGTTATACATCTATTCTATCTGACCTGTGGACAACTTCTCAATCAAATGTCAGCAAGAGAAAGAAGCTGATCATGGATTACAGGAAACGGAGGGCCGAGCACATCACCATTCACATCGACAGGGCTGTAGTGGAGCAGGTTGAGAGCTTCAAGCTCCTCTGTGTCCACTCCACTAAGGATCTATCATGGTCCACACACCAACACAGTGGTGAAGAGGGGACCCTTCAGGAGGCTGAAAAGATTTGGCATGGGTCCTCAGATCCTCAAAAAGTCATACAGCTGCACCGTTGAGAGCATCTTGACTGGTTGCATCACCGCCTGGTATGGCAACTGCTTGGCATCCGACCGCAAGGCCCTACAGAGGGTAGTGTGGACGGCCCAGTACTCCACTGGGGCAGAGCTCCCTGCCATCCAGGACCTCTATACCAGGCGGTGTCAGAGGAAGGCCCTAAACAACTCACTCAGAGCCCCCACCTATCCACTTACGCAATGTGGTCGTTCACTCTCATTCTTCAAAATAAAAGCCTGAAACTATGTCTAAAGGCTGTTGACACCTTAGGGAAGCCATAGAAAAAGGAATCTGGTTGATATCCCTTTAAATGGGCAATAGGGATACATAACAGAGGTTTCAAAAACAGGGGCACTTCCTGATTGGATTTTCCTCAGGTTTTAGCCTGCAATATCAGTTCTGTTTAACTCACAGACAAAATCTTGACAGTTTTGGAAACTTTAGAGTGTTTTCTATCCTAATCTGTCAATTATATGCATATTCTAGCATCTGGTCCTGAGAAATAGGCCGTTTACTTTGGGAACGTCATTTTTCCAAACATAAAAATAGTGCCCCCTAGCTTCAAGAGGTTAACAACCCTCCAGACAAGCTTCAATGCCATACAACTCTCCTTCCGTGGCCTCCAACTGCTCTTAAATACAAGTAAAACTAAATGCATGCTTTTCAACCGATCGCTACCTGCCCGCCCGTCCAGCATCACTACTCTGGACGGCTCTGACTTAGAATATGTGGACAACTACAAATACCTAGGTGTCTGGTTAGACTGTAAACTCTCCTTCCAGACTCACATCAAACATCTCCAATCCAAAATAATATCTACAATTGGCTTCCTATTTCGCAACAAAGCATCCTTCACTCATGCTGCCAAACATACCCTCGTAAAACTGACCATCCTACCGACTTCAGCGATGTCATTTACAAAATAGCCTCCAATACCCTACTCAATAAATTGGATGTAGTCTACAACAGTGCCATCCGTTTTGTCACCAAAGCCCCATATACTACCCACCACTGCGACCTGTACGCTCTTGTTGGCTGGCCCTCGCTTCATACTCGTCGCCAAACCCACTGGCTCCATGTCATCTACAAGACCCTGCTAGGTAAAGTCCCCCCTTATCTCAGCTCGCTGGTCACCATAGCAGCACGCGCTCCAGCAGGTATTTCTCTCTGGTCACCCCCAAAACCAATTCCTCCTTTGGGCGCCTCTCTTTCCAGTTCTCTGATGCCAATGACTGGAACAAACTACAAAAATATCTGAAACTGGAAACACTTATCTCCCTCACTAGCTTTAAGCACCAGCTGTCAGAGCAGCTCACAGATTACTGCACATGTACATAGCCCACCTATAATTTAGCCCAAACAACTACCTCTTCCCCTACTGTATTTATTTTGCTCCTTTGCACCCCATTATTTCTATTTCTACTTTGCACCTTCTTCCACTGCATATCTACCACTCCAGTGTTTTACTTGCTATATTGTATTTACTTCGCCACCATGGCCTTTTGCCTTTACCTCCCTTATCTCACCTCATTTGCTCACATTGTATATAGACTTATTTTTCTATTGTATTATTGACTGTATGTTTGTTTTACTCCACGTGTAACTCTGTTGTTGTGTGTCGAACTGCTTTGCTTTATCTTGGCCAGGTCGCAATTGTAAATGAGAACTTGTTCTCAATTTGCCTACCTGGTTAAATAAAGGTTAAATAAAAAAAATAAAAATAAAAAGATTGCTCAGCTGCACTAGGGTTGGAGCCGGCGCGAGATATGGTTCAGAAAACATAGCTCAAAACAGGGATGGGAAATGCCTTGTAGTCCAAATTGTCATACCAAGAAGATTGAATGACTGCTATGTTGTTCTCATGCGAGTTAGCAGGACAGCAGCCATTTTGGAACAATTCGGATTGAGGGTGCTAGCTACGTTTTCTAAACCTTCTCACACTGGCTCCAGTCTTAATCTACACCGGAAGTTATACATTTCAGTTTTAATCTACATAGGAAGCCTGTCCGACCCTGGTACAGTTTAAACAATCGGGTCAGATCTGCTGGCTACGCAATTAGTTATGTGTTAATAGTGTTTGGCTAACAGTAGTCAGCTAACTGTGAAAACTAGACATCAATTTTTCCGAATAAATTATCGTCCCCAAATAAGTAACGTTAAAGTATGGTTAGATTTAGCCATAACTAGTTACAGCGATTCACAAATTAGTTCGATTCCGTTAACAGTAGCTAGCTAGCCAACCCTGGTCAAAATAGTTAGATAAACCTGATTGCCCCAACAGCAAATCGATTTAATTGGCAAGAGCTAAAAAATAAACAGCGAACGTTAGCAAGATAGCTGGCAACTTTACCTGAGAAACGCCACGGTTACAAGCCTTGGCTATACGATGACAGACTCTTCTTCCCTGTTTCAGAAAATCGCTATTTACTCTTGTGGTACTTCAATAATCTCCTAAACATAAAGGACGACCAGACATTATTCTTCACCGCCACCTACTGTACTGGAGTGTGAGGCCATTCTATTCATCTTTAAATCATAGCGGTCAAACAAACGTTTACGGTGCATACTGCTACGTACTGTCCTGAAGTTTGCGGTGAATCACGGTCTACCTAGAAAATAAAAAATAAAAAACAAATCAATACCTGCTAAAAACCCATCCCAAGCCCCCGAATCCATTCAACGATATCTATAACCTGCTGAAACAATCCACCATTTGAATGATTCAGCATGTCAACAACATTGAAATAAGAGAATGCTATCTATACTGTTCCAGGCAAAACCTTCTCAAACCCCAGCAGCACTGATAAACTTTCACTTCTTTGACCCTCTTTCCTACTGAGCAAACTTTTGGCCTCAATCACTCTGCCTCCCTTCACATTTTCTTTAATATCAACTATGGACGTAGATATTGGGGCCCCAGTGATGACTCCCCTTAACCTAGTATAAGCCTCAGGGATATGGCTTTTAAGCTTCATCCCATTAAGCTTTTCCATTTGCAGAATCTTGCCTTTCAGAGCCTGGCTACCACAAAATATTAGCAATTTACCTTTCCAATGAACCAGGAGAGTTTGACTTCCCCTATCTCTTTCTCCAATGCATTGGTTAGTCAGATAGGGTGTAAATGAGGCCCTGTGGTCTCATCAAACACCATCACCACTTTCCACTCTGACACATTATGACTCTTGCTTCCAACATTGGCCATCTTTATGCTTTCTTTCCTAGACGCTCCACTGCTTTCTGTATCATGATCTCTCTTCTTCCTGTGTCTCTCCACTGCAGACCATTTAAGTCCTTGACCCTCATTCTCCCGCTCTATATAATCAGAACTGACACCCATATTGTTCTCATTCCAGCACAGCTGTTGCCATTCCAACCTTTTCTCAATTTCCTCCTTTTCATCCACGCTACTCGCTGCCATTTACAACCTGAACACGGCCACCTGTTCCTCTTATCTAGCTCTGTGTTTCCACATACTGTTCTACAGTGTGAGTTCTATATTTACGGGAAGCCCCTGATAAATTGAAATAAAAAGTAATAGTATATTTGTATTTTACAAAATTTGTGAACTAGGCCTTTATTACTCCTGCATTAGCAGAGAAAAATACTCCTCAGTTAAAGTCCTGCAAATAGAGCAACAAAGCTCATATTTGTGTAAATTGTAATCTGTTGGTGTCACCGAATAGGCTGATACCCAATTTCATGGACCCAAGATCCATAGGTAAGGTTGTACATTGCAATATGAATGCCCAATACATACAATAGGCTGAATAGTGAGGGGACTTCCGACGTTTACAGTTCTGTAATAAAAGCTAAGATGCTAGTATTTGTGTAAACTCTTTAAGCAATGTAATCTGTAGGTGTCACTCAGTAGGCTGATACCCCATTTCATGGACCCAAGATCCATGGGTAAGGCTGTACATTGCAATTTAAGTATGCCTCCAATGCAATTCTGAAGTCTATATACATCCACAGTGCGATTTCAACTGAATTGTATGTTTTGTGTTAAATTGTCTTTTGTTAAATGTATATAACAACATTATAAAACATCCTTGTTTACCATTATCTAGTCCAATTGTGGCATAATTCCACTATTTTCATAGTGGAATCAGTTTCAATGGGGGACTTTTATTTTGAAGGCAAACAGCCAATTTCACTTTTGTTGCTAGTGCTGTTGTTCATGACACACACACTCGAAGTCACAACAGCTCTAAAGGAGGGGCAAAGCATAGACACAAGACTGTGGCAAAGACCCTTCGGGAGAGGATATGCTGCACAGCGCCCTCTTGTGTGGGGAGAGTAGTTGAATGAAAAGTGCATCCTTCCTCCTGCACCCAGCAATCATTGATTATTATTACAAGATTGGACAAGTAAATGCAAGGGCACCATCACATGGCTTTTACCTTTCCGATGATTTCTAATCAACGAGTAAGGAATGATGCACTTTTAAAGAATTCAAACAGGGATTTCATTTGTGGGTGGTCCTGTCCAGAAAGAACAAGTAGAACCCATCGGGTGGAGCCCTAACCCATATGGCACATTGTACAGGTAGGCAATGCAAAAAAAAATCCACCTAGGAAGTAAAACAATTAAAGAACATAGACACTTTAGGTGAGGTGCTGACTAACATAAGATAATCTATTCAAATCCAAAACAAGTTGATAGTAATCTCTACTTGCTGTGGGATCCACTCTACATGTCAAATCAATCATATGTTATTTGTCACATGCTTCATAAACAACGGGTGTAGACTAACAGTGAAATGCTTACTCACGGGGCCTTTTCCAACAATGCAGAGTTAAAGATAAAGAAATAGAGACATGAGGAATAAATGCATAGTGAATAACAGATAACAGTTGATTGTTCCTGCAGAGTAAATACAGAATAATTGAGGTAATCAGGCACTTTATTTCCATTACATCGCTATTCTAACATTACTGTATTGATTTATTAGGCATGCACATTATGCAGGGCCTCATCAAAATACAGACTAGTGAACAGTGGTAATAACAATAATAATAATTATAATAATAAATATATGCCATTTAGCAGACGCTTTTATCCAAATCGATTTACAGTCATGCGTGCATACATTTTACACAAGGGTGGTCCCGGGAATCGAACCCACTATCAATTGCGTTGCAAGCGCCATACAAAATTGTGCAAGTTGAAGAAAGTGTTCCACGCATAAATAATATCATCAGACAGAGACAGACTGTTAATTCATCAGAAACTTGAAATAAACTGAATTCAACGTCTATTCTACGTTGGTTCAACCAGTGTCCAGTGGGAAGTGTTCTTCGCTCAATAAATAGCTTGGGACATCTGCATACCATCTACATGACATCTGCAATTTGTTCCTTATACACCCTAGACATCTTTCCATTGAGATGCAACAGGTACGTAATACAACAAGTGGAATGCCATACATCCAAATGGCCAAGCTCTGGAGATCATCGTCAAGATATTTAATCTCATGTTGTTCATTCAATAAGATCCTACAAAACGGGGGGGACAACAGAGGGAAGTTGTCAATATTTTCCACATTACGTCTTGTAAATGGATCATCGCTCATTTAAAACAATTGACGGGCCAACATGACCATAACGCTGCCCTTAAATGCACAAGTTCACACACATTTAGCCTTTTTGCTATGCACACAAAATGTCCTAAAAATCCTAAGTGCCTTTAGCCACCATGTTAAAGCTAATAACACTCACATCATCTGAATCCACTGGGAAGACTGATGTTCCGCTGCTACTGGCGACACTCTCTGGGTCGGCGGCAATGGAGCAGTCGTCGTCCCGAAGCTGCAGGACAGAGAAGCGATACGTTGGCGCCCTGTAGGGGGCGGAGCAGAGCCACAAGGCATGTCAATATTTAAGACCAGAACGGAAGCAATGTGCACTTGTACCTGAGCAGTGTGTCTGTGTTTGTGTGTGTGTGTGTGTGTGTTTGTATGCGTGTGTACTTGCATGCTCGTGCGCATAAATGTGTATGTGGCTCACCTATTTCCATAGCCCATTCTCCTTACAGTATAGACAGCAGCGGCAACAGCCACCAGAATGACAATCCCTGATCCAACACAAACTACGATCAACAGCATCTTCTCTCTCTGAAATACAGACATAGCATTATAATATTTCTGGTCATAATATTCTAAACGCTATAAACCTTTATCATGTGACGCAATGAATCATCTAATATGCGGGGCTGTATTTTCTGATGCGGAAGTACCCAGAGGGTGTGTAGGCTTTTGTTCCAGCACACCGCTAACACAACTGATTCAACTCATCAACCAGTTATCAAGCCAATTGATTGATTGAATCAGGTGTGTTCGTACTGGGCTGGAACAAAACCCAGCTCACAATGTGTGTCTCCCGAGAATGAAGAACACTGTTACATTATGCCCAGATAAGTCACACATTTCACACTGTGAGCAATAACCCAAGCACACACACACTCAAAGGAGACCCACACAAGAACTCGCAGATGCACACGCACAGGTCACACTCACCGGGGTTTCAGAATATGGGCTGGCAGTGGGGGGCTGACTGGAGTTCCCACAATGCCTGTTGACTGTCTCCTTTATGCGCAGGGGAGTGAAACCTCCCTCACACTTATCACTGGGAACCTTACGGTACCTACACATGGAGACCACATGGTGAACTGTGTGTGTGTGTGTGTTTGGTTTGACTATCTTTGTCGGGACCACATTTCGCCGGTCCCAACAAGGAAAAGGTTATTTTAGGCTTAGGGGTTAAGTTTAGGGTTAGGGATACAGTTAGGGTTAGGGGTTATGGTTAGGTGTTAAGGTTAGGGTTAGGGATACAGTTAGGGTTAGGAGTTATGGTTAGGTGTTAAGGTTAGGGTTAGGGATACAGTTAGGGTTAGGAGTTATGGTTAGGTGTTAGGGTTAGGGATACAGTTAGTGTTAGGAGTTATGGTTAGGGGTTAAGATTAGGGTTAGATTATGGATTAGTGTCAGGAAAAATAGGATTTTCAATGGGAATCAATTCTTTGGTCCCCACAAGGATAATAAAACAAATGTGTGTGTCATAATTACCCCGATGTCCTAAGCTCCTCCTCCTCTCCATTTAGACACACCTCCAGGGCGTGGTCTGCAGTGTCCAGTTGTCTCATACACTCTGAGCTGTTCTCATGACGATAGTAACCATAGTCACTGTTGGAAAGGAGAGACACATTAGGCCATTTGCCTCAAAGGCACAATTAGAGAAAAACAAGTTTTTTTGACTAGAAATGAAGTAACAGATTGTGCCTTTAAATGGACAACTCTCAACTTCTGGTTTCCTGTATCTGAATTTATCCCTGACTAGAGGGAGAGAATGAAAACCAGGGTTGAATTTATTAGGGCACAACAAAGCATTTTGTTTTTCAACAGACAATAAAAACGAGTGTTTCCTAAGTTCAGGTAGTTCCTTTCTGTTTCAGTTTGTTTTCTTCTGGTTACTACTGAATACGACCCAGTAGTGTTACGATCCTCCAGGACCATAAGTGTCAGTTTAGACTGGACCCCTGACAGTGTTTCTTACCATAGGTAGTCCTCTCTGGTGCAGGGGCAGGGGCTTTTCTGCCTGCTCACCACGTAGTCCCGTCCATTCCTGCAGACGGACAGCTTCCTCAGCCTCCTGAAGGTCTCCTTGTAGCCCAAGACACACCCCTCTGTGGCCAAGTCCCCGCCCTCTCTGGCATGGGCCAACCACTGAACATAGTCCTGGTTACCACCTATGGGAAACCAACGTTAACCAATAGAGAGAGACTATTGAGACATGCCAATTTTAGTATATATTTATCGATATCAGTACGTTCAATTCCTTTCCTAGTGACCCACAGGGGTGCACACCAAAGGTGGCTTGTGGAAGGATCTATAGGAGGGCAAACTCATTGTAATAGCTGGAATGGAATCTATGGAATGGTATCAAACACATCCAACATATGTAAACCACATATTTGACGACGCTCTTTGGGTATTCTCACAATAGAACACAATAGAAAGCTAGCTACTGTTTCATTCCTTGTGAAATGTCTGTTGTTGGTTAATTGATTATGATCCTTGGGGATATTACATTTGACAACAAACAAATGACTCACAGGGGGAATCTCAATCATCTTTCCTTGATTCCTCGTGACCACTCTCCTCACCTCCTTCTCAAAAAGCATTGGAGGAGAAGATCCAAGGTTCCTCCCCTCAGAAATTCTCCTCCACTGAGTTTTGACAAGGAGACGAGTAGACACATGACACAAACAATCAAGAAAATGCAATTGAGATTCACCCACACTCTCTGGTGAGGAGACTCTGGAAGTCAATGGTGACCACCACCCACATGGGCTGGTGGTCATCCTCGGGCCGGTAGCCCCACACGCTGATGTTCATGGTCTTGGTGCCCGGCTCAGATGTCAGGCCAGCGAAGAAGATGGGCTGCTCTGTAAAGTTGTACACCTTCCAACACTGGCCCTCATCTGTGGAGAACCTGGGGTGATGCACAATGACATACAGGGTCGTTTTCAGTAGTGCACAGAGTCACAAAACGCTTTGCAACGGAAAACTAAAACAAGCCTTTCTTATTGGATAAAGTTAAGGTTGTTTTCTTTCATTGGTGCCTAATGAATACGGCCCTGTATAAACATCTGAATGTGAAGGTGCAAGCACACACACACACGCATGAAGTACACAGGATTAAAACACACACATACAGAGTTACCGGATAGTGGACTGCTTAGACACATTCACAACTTCATAGGGAGAGAAGAGCGGATAGACACATACACACTCCATAGTCAAACACAGACACAGACACAGACACACACACCCACACACAGAGGATGTCACTTGCATGCCATGGGTGGGGGTGCGAATAAAAAGCATCTTTCTTACACCCAATCTTTCTACATGGCACCGAATGTGTGTGTGCGTGCGTGTGGTGTTCAGTACTTGATGGTGTTGATTTGGCCGTCCATGGGGTGGGCCTCCACAGCCACGACGAGCCCCCCAGCGTCCAGGATGCTGTAGTGATGGGGCCCCCTCAGGGAACCCCTCCACTTGTACCCCCCGTCCTCTGACACGTACACGTCAGGCCGTGTTGACGAGATGGAGTCCCCCACACTGCCTGACCGGTCAAAGGGCAGAGGTCATAGAAAGGTCACACACATTCTGGGACAGCTAGAGGGTGGGGGATGTGTCCGAAAACATGTTTCTCCCTACCCCTCCGTTTAGCCCTAACCCTCCAATGTTTTCTGACTTGAAGGGCCTGGATAGAGATAACCAGTGTAGTGGAGAAGCTTTCACCATACTGATCCCACATTACTGATCTGCAAACATTAAATGGTAAGGGAACGAATGGGGACCGGGCATATAAAGGGCACTATATATGGGATCAGCTATTTGTAGTGATGACCGAATTATTAGGGGCGGAAGAATTTCCTGTGTAGTCCATTCAAGATTCCCTACAGTGCTAAATGTAGTGCACAACATCATGTACACTACGGTAAAACAGAAGTATCACAATGCAACATGTAGTGCACAACATCCTGTACACTACGGTAATACAGAAGTATCACAATGCAACATGTCTTTGATATGTATGATTGACAGTTTGGTTACCGTGGGCGATGACAAGGCCAACGGCAGTGGGGTCAGAGAGAGGCAGCATGGGAGTGATGCCGTTGTAGCGACTGTGCTCACCGTGGATGTGCAAGTTACACTGTCACACACACACACACACAAGAATCAGTGTTCACAATCATATAATAAGCATCAACATACTCTACTCAACACACTTAATTGTCAGAGGAGGGAATTAAGTTAGTTCTCACATCATTTCTTGAATCCTCACCACACTCAACATTCTGGGGCTTGTTGAGGAGTGTCCACTCTCCCCCTCGGTTAAATGAAATGACTGTACGAATGCGGCCGTCTGTCAAAAACAATACCCAGGAAAAAACGTTTTAGCTTGGATTAGTAATTGTCATATTTTTGCCACTAAAAAATACATGCATTCACACTTCAATGAGCCAGTTGAACCCCCCCCCCCTCCCCCCTACAAAATACATGCATTTTATATTGGACAAGTTCAGGTATCAATCAAATGTATTTATAAAGCCCTTTTTACATCGGCAGTTGTCACTAAGTGCTTAAACAGAAACCAGGCCTAAAACCCCAAAGAGCAAACAATGCAGATGTAGAAGCACGGTGGCTAGGAAAAACTCCCTAGAAATGCAGGAACCTAGGAAGAAACCTAGAGATAAACCAGGCTCTGAGGGGTGGCCAGTCCTGTTCTGGCTGTGACGGGTGTAGATTATAAGAGTCCCTCCCCGTTTCGGACTGTTAATGTTCCTAAAGAATACGACCCAGATTGTGTTGATGCGTAGTTGCGTACCCTCCTCCAGTATGTTGGTGAGGTACACTCCTCTCATGGAGGTGACGTTGGTGAAGTCGCTCTTCCCTTCCCCACCAAACAGGTGGCGCTCTAGAGACTTAGAGTACAGGATGCCCCGGTCATCTGATGTGTACACCGTCCCAAAGTAGCTTTCCTCTGGAGAATAGAAGACAGTAGCGTATGGTACAATAGAATAGAAAGTCAATAGAATCAGTAGTATAACAGTATGATATAGAAGGAATAGTCATTTATCATCTACTCTATCCCGACCCCATGAGACAACACACACACTGATGGAAGAAATACAGTGTCTTCTGTAGGCTTGGGAACAAACCCAACTGTGCTGACACAGCCCTCTATGAGTCGGCGTGGCAATAAGGGGCCGTAAACATCAATAAATGGTGTCAAGAACCCTCCTGACATCAAAGATGTAGAAACAACTTACGTCAGCACTTAGTGGTAAATAGTTTGCATAAAATCCCTTTGTACCATGTGTTGCTGTGTGTGTGTGTGTGTGTCTGTGTGTCTGTGTGTGTTTGTGTCTGTGTGTGTG
This sequence comes from Oncorhynchus mykiss, assembly GCF_057628025.1. Lineage (NCBI taxonomy): Eukaryota > Metazoa > Chordata > Actinopteri > Salmoniformes > Salmonidae > Oncorhynchus > Oncorhynchus mykiss. Next base: position 9,168,965 of record NC_143042.1, on the reverse strand, counting down.
TCTGTGTGTGTGTGTGTGTACCCTGATGCCCAGATCTGTGTCAGCTGTTATTCTAGTCTATTAATGTGTCTGTCTACCTCTAACCTTCCCCCACTCAGATAAAACCCCTCCTTCTTATCTTCTCCATTCAGCTGAATGGTACAAACGCCTCGGCCCTCCACCCATAGACACCAACTGTATGTACTGACACAGAAGACACACATACACAGCCTGTATGATAGGATTATTTGTCAGCAATACTGAGAACTTGTGTAACCAGTCGTTCCTCTTTCTCTCTAACAAACTCAAGCTTTTCCATTGCAGCAAGCAGGGTAGTAGGACTGAGACAGGCATATCAGGGTTAGTAGGACTGAGACAGACATATCAGGGTTATTAGGACAGAGACAGACATATCAGAGTTAATAGGACTGAGACAGACATATCAGGGTTAGAGTTAGTAGGACTGAGACAGACATATCAGGGTTAGTAGGACAGAGACAGACATATCAGAGTTAGTAGGACTGAGACAGACATATCAGGGTTTGAGTTATTAGGACAGAGACAGACATATCAGAGTTAGTAGGACTGAGACAGACATATCAGGGTTTGAGTTAGTAGAACTGAGACAGACATATCAGGGTTAGTAGGACTGAGACAGACATATCAGGGTTAGTAGGACTGAGACAGACATACAGTGCCTTGCGAAAGTATTCGGCCCCTTGAACTTTGCGACCTTTTGCCACATTTCAGGCTTCAAACATGAAGATATAAAACTTTTTTTTTTTTTTCTTTTTTTGTGAAGAATCAACAACAAGTGGGACACAATCATGAAGTGGAACGACATTTATTGGATATTTCAAACTTTTTTAACAAATCAAAAACTGAAAAATTGGGCGTGCAAAATTATTCAGCCCCCTTAAGTTAATACTTTGTAGCGCCACCTTTTGCTGCGATTACAGCTGTAAGTCGCTTGGGGTATGTCTCTATCAGTTTTGCACATCGAGAGACTGACATTTTTTCCCATTTCTCCTTGCAAAACAGCTCGAGCTCAGTGAGGTTGGATGGAGAGCATTTGTGAACAGCAGTTTTCAGTTCTTTCCACAGATTCTCGATTGGATTCAGGTCTGGACTTTGACTTGGCCATTCTAACACCTGGATATGTTTATTTTTGAACCATTCCATTGTAGATTTTGCTTTATGTTTTGGATCATTGTCTTGTTGGAAGACAAATCTCCGTCCCAGTCTCAGGTCTTTTGCAGACTCCATCAGGTTCTCTTCCAGAATGGTCCTGTTTTTGGCTCCATCCATCTTCCCATCAATTTGAACCATCTTCCCTGTCCCTGCTGAAGAAAAGCAGGCCCAAACCATGATGCTGCCACCACCATGTTTGACAGTGGGGATGGTGTGTTCAGGGTGATGAGCTGTGTTGCTTTTACGCCAAACATAACGTTTTGCATTGTTGCCAAAAAGTTAAATTTTGGTTTCATCTGACCAGAGCACCTTCTTCTACATGTTTGGTGTGTCTCCCAGGTGGCTTGTGGCAAACTTTAAACAACACTTTTTATGGATATGGCTTTCTTCTTGCCACTCTTCCATAAAGGCCAGATTTGTGCAATATACGACTGATTGTTGTCCTATGGACAGAGTCTCCCACCTCAGCTGTAGATCTCTGCAGTTCATCCAGAGTGATCATGGGCCTCTTGGCTGCATCTCTGATCAGTCTTCTCCTTGTATGAGCTGAAAGTTTAGAGGGACGGCCAGGTCTTGGTAGATTTGCAGTGGTCTGATACTCCTTCCATTTCAATATTATCGCTTGCACAGTGCTCCTTGGGATGTTTAAAGCTTGGGAAATATTTTTGTATCCAAATCCGGCTTTAAACTTCTTCACAACAGTATCTCGGACCTGCCTGGTGTGTTCCTTGTTCTTCATGTGCATTTATACGGAGACTTGATTACACACAGGTGGATTGTATTTATCATCATTAGTCATTTAGGTCAACATTGGATCATTCAGAGATCCTCACTGAACTTCTGGAGAGAGTTTGCTGCACTGAAAGTAAAGGGGCTGAATAATTTTGCACGCCCAATTTTTCAGTTTTTGATTTGTTAAAAAAGTTTGAAATATCCAATAAATGTCGTTCCACTTCATGATTGTGTCCCACTTGTTGTTGATTCTTCACAAAAAAATACAGTTTTATATCTTTATGTTTGAAGCCTGAAATGTGGCAAAAGGTCGCACAGTTCAAGGGGGCAGAATACTTTCGCAAGGCACTGTATATGGGTTAGTAGGACTGATACAGACATATCAGGGTTAGTAGGACTGAGACAGACATATCAGGGTTAGTAGGCCTGAGACAGACATATCAGGGTTAGTAGGACTGATACAGACATATCAGGGTTAGTAGGACTGAGACAGACATATCAGGGTTAGTAGGCCTGAGACAGACATATATGGGTTAGTAGGACTGATACAGACATATCAGGGTTAGAGTTAGTAGAACTGAGACAGACATATCAGGGTTAGAGTTAGTAGGACTGAGACAGACATATCAGGGTTAGAGTTAGTAGGACTGAGACAGACATATCCGGGTTAGAGTTAGTAGGACTGAGACAGACATATCAGGGTTAGAGTTAGTAGGACTGAGACAGACATATCAGGGTTAGAGTTAGTAGGACTGAGACAGACATATTAGGGTTAGAGTTAGTAGAACTGAGACAGACATATCAGGGTTAGAGTTAGTAGGACTGAGACAGACATTTCAGGGTTAGTAGAACTGAGACAGACATACTGTGTCAGGGTTAGTAGAACTGAGACAGACATATCAGGGTTAGAGTTAGTAGGACTGAGACAGACATATCAGGGTTAGTAGGACAGAGTCAGACATATCAGGGTTAGTAGAACTGAGACAGACATATCAGGGTTAGTAGAACTGAGACAGACATATCAGGGTTAGGAGGACAGAGACAGACATATCAGGGTTAGAGTTAGTAGGACTGAGACAGACATATCAGGGTTAGAGTTAGTAGAACTGAGACAGACATATCAGGGTTAGAGTTAGTAGAACTGAGACAAACATATCAGGGTTAGAGTTAGTAGGCCTGAGACAGACATATCAGGGTTAGAGTTAGTAGAACTGAGACAGACATATCAGGGTTAGAGTTAGTAGAACTGAGACAGACATATCAGGGTTAGAGTTAGTAGAACTGAGACAGACATATCAGAGTTAGTAGGACTGAGACAGACATATCAGGGTTAGATTTAGTAGAACTGAGACAGACATATCAGGGTTAGAGTTAGTAGGACTGAGACAGACATATCAGGGTTAGTAGGACTGAGACAGACATATCAGAGTTAGTAGGACTGAGACAGACATATCAGAGTTAGTAGGACTGAGACAGACATATCAGGGTTAGAGTTAGTAGGACTGAGACAGACATATCAGGGTTAGAGTTAGTAGGACTGAGACAGACATATCAGGGTTAGAATTAGTAGGCCTGAGACAGACATATCAGGGTTAGAGTTAGTAGAACTGAGACAGACATATCAGGGTTAGAGTTAGTAGAACTGAGACAGAGATATCAGGGTTAGAGTTAGTAGGACTGAGACAGACATATCAGGGTTAGAGTTAGTAGGACTGAGACAGACATATCAGGGTTAGAGTTAGTAGAACTGAGACAGACATATCAGGGTTATAGTTAGTAGAACTGAGACAGACATATCAGGGTTAGAGTTAGTAGAACTGAGACAGACATATCAGAGTTAGTAGGACTGAGACAGACATATCAGGGTTAGATTTAGTAGAACTGAGACAGACATATCAGGGTTAGAGTTAGTAGGACTGAGACAGACATATCAGGGTTAGTAGGACTGAGACAGACATATCAGAGTTAGTAGGACTGAGACAGACATATCAGAGTTAGAGTTAGTAGAACTGAGACAGACATATCAGGGTTAGAGTTAGTAGAACTGAGACAGATATATCAGGGTTAGAGTTAGTAGAACTGAGACAGACATATCAGGGTTAGAGTTAGTAGAACTGAGACAGACATATCAGGGTTAGAGTTAGTAGAACTGAGACAGACATATCAGGGTTAGAGTTAGTAGAACTGAGACAGACATATCAGGGTTAGAGTTAGTAGGACTGAGACAAACATATCAGGGTTAGAGTTAGTAGGACTGAGACAGACATATCAGGGTTATAGTTAGTAGGACTGAGACAGACATATCAGGGTTAGAGTTAGTAGGACTGAGACAGACATATCAGGGTTATAGTTAGTAGGACTGAGACAGACATATAAGGGTTAGCAGGCTTAGACAGCCATAGATCTAGATTAGATAGATGTACAATTTCAGACACGATCGGTGCTGAGCAAAATACATGAGTAAAATGTCTAATCTAAAGACGAATCCATGTGGCTCATATGTCCTTTGTCTGTACTTGACAAGCATGTGTGAGTGTGTGAGTTAGAATGTGTGAAAGAGAGAGAGGGAGAGAATGTGAGATAGAAACAGAGACTATAGTGTGTGCGTGTGACAGAGTGTGTGTAAGATGTGTGTGTTTGAGTGAGTTGGGATGAAATTCACTCCTTTCCCCTACAGTACCTCCTGGATTGTCCACATGCATGAAAATCATGTCCTCATCCCCATCCAGAACCGAGTAGAACTGGAAACACACACACACATGTATACAGGTGAGAAAATGAATCATTAAGACATGTGTGGAACCGTTTGCGTTATTGTAATGCCTCCCCCAATTAGCTGTGTGTGTGTGTGTGTGTGTGTGTGTGTGTGTGTGTGTGTGTGTGTGTGTTTAATCATCGTGAGAGAAAATCTTTGTTTCTGTCTCGTCAGCAAGATACAGTTTGGGAGGGAGTTGAGGGAGAGAGAGGAGAGTATGTGTGTGTGTCTTTGTCTGTGGCAAGACCAGGTGTGTGCATCTGTCGTTACGTTATGTGTTGTAATGGAAAGTTGCCAAACGGTCGCCTCCTGATATGAGCAAAAGTCTTTCAAACCCCTACTTCCTCTTTCAAGAGCTTCTTAGACCAGACCCTTGGTGACAGTTACGATGTCTTGTAGTTACTTTGTCACAATGTGGTTTTTAATCTGTACTATGTCTTGTCAATTGTTGTGACATATTCTTTACTGTGTACTTGTCGAAATGCTGTCACTCTGATCTGGAATTTTGAGATATTTTAAAATGAATTTATAACAAAGGGACAGATAGAGGGACAGGGGGAACAGAGAGACAGGAGAAGACAGGGACAGGAAGACAACAGTACAGAGGAACAGGAGAGATGGACAAGGGTAGGATTGTGGCAGTCATGACATTTTGTCAGCCGGAGATTGTCAAGCAAATAACTGCCAGTCTCACGGTTAATGAACATTATTAATTGTATTATTTTAAAGTATGAAGAATACAATTGAACATAGATTCATAAAATAGAAAGGATCTTTTCTCCAAACGATTTCAAAGGAAGCGGGCACATGCGGGTATTCTGTGTTGAGAGGTTAACAAAGAAACTGGTCCTCCTATATGCTTCATTTAGAGTTATTTATTTAACTTTAGTTGTGACACAAACGTTGGGCTATATGTTTAGATTTTTATACATTCTAAGGCTGTATGATGCGACTCTAATATTGATTTGAAAAATAGTTGCATGAAAGGCAAGAGCTCTTATTTGTTTCTTGTTCAAGCTACACACACTTCATCAGTCTCTCATTCACAATTTGGCAATCACTTGATAGTTTTCTCACCAGGCCTCAAATTTCCCTGCGGCATCCCCCTTGTGTGGCCATAATGCCCCCTAAAAAATCAATTGTGTGCTGTGCCCTTTGGCTGAATATAATAATTATAATTCCCTTCTCCCAGCTGCTGTGCTCCGAAGCACCTCTCACTCACATGGCTCTCTCAGATATCTACATTTTTAATATCCAATGCCCGTCATGATCGAGTGCTTCTCACAGGCATTTCAGCTAAGAAGTAGGACACGAGTGAATGAAGGCAGACACATCGGGGGACGCAACTCCGGATTCCCAGGCCCATATTGAAGATGTTAGAACTGTCCACTACTTTTCATCAGCCAATAAGGTGAGTGGGCCTAACAAAGAGCAGAACACTAGCCTATGTCATTCTACTATTCCCCATATGTCACGGATTCCCCCCGGAAGTTAAAGCTTGGTCGCAAATGGGTCTTCCAAATGAACAATGACCCTAAGCATACTTCTAAAGTTGTGTCAAAATGGCTTAAGGACAACAAAGTCAAGGTATTGGAGTGGCCAGCACAAAGCCCTGACCTCAATCCTATAGAACATTTGTGGGCAGAACTGAAAAAGCATGTGTGAGCAAGGAGGCCTACAAATCTGACTCAGTTAGACCAGCTCTGTCAGGAGGAATGGGTCAAAATTCACCCAACTTATTGTGGGAAGCTTGTGGAAGGCTACCCAAAACATTTGACCCAAGTTAAACGGTTTAAAGGCAATGCTACCAAATACTAATTGAGTGAATGTAAACTTCTGACCCACTGAGAATGTGATGAAAGAAATTGAATCTGAAATAAATAATTCTCTCTACTATTATTCTGACATGTCACATTCTTAAAATAAAGTGGTGATCCTAACTGACCTAAGACAGTGAATTTTTACTCTGATTAAATGTCAGGAATTGTGAAAAACTGAATTTAAATGTATTTGGCTAAGGTGTATATAAACTTCCGACTTCAACTGTATATGTGTCCTCTGTTCAATATTGTCTTGTGGATTATTGTTCCCATGTCCGTTGGTCTGTGAGTACCTGTTCTTTGTTATTTCGGCTTTCGTGCTGCGTGTATTGTGCACTTGTTACTACGGGTCGCGTCCCGTGTATTGTTGTGCATTTGTTATTATGGGTCTCGCCCTGTGTCGTGTATTGCGGGTCTCGTCCTGTGCATTTATTAGAGGTTTGACCTCGCTCTTTTGTTTGGGTTACATTCGTGTTTGTTTTGGGCCACTCGCATCAAAAAAACGTTTAAAAGCAATGGAGGCAACAGATCAGAATGTTTAGCTTAAAATGTTGATAACCTATTTGGCTATTTCTTCACATTATAAGCTCAGGAATTCGCACACGGCAGTACGCTATAAGTACAAACGTTCCAAAATGCAATCAATTAGCGGGAAAACTGTCCTTGAAAGTGACGGCAAATGTGATTATGCATACAATGCTGTATTATAAAGGTGCATTTTTATGGTGAAAATGATCTTCCCCAAACTTGAAACTCACGTGCAGCGTATATATGCCAGTTTGGCTCTATACCGGTTATAGAGCGGATTAATATGCCTAATTTTAGGAAGTTATTTGGCTACTTTAGTTGTGATACAAACATTATCAAATTATATAGGCCTATGGGCTAGGCTACATGAGGTGTGTGACTATGATTTGAAGAAGTCGCAAAAAAAAGGCATGCACTTGTCACGCCCTAACCGTAGAGACCCTTTTATTCTCTATGTTTGTTTGGTCAGGGTGTGACTCGGGTGGGAAACTCTATGTTCTTTGTTTCTATGTTTTGGCCGGGTATGGTTCTCAATCAGGGACAGCTGTCTATCGTTGTCTCTGATTGGGAATCATACTTAGGCAGCCTTTTTTCCTTTTGTTTTTGTGGGTAGTTGTCTTTGTTAGTGGCCTGTATAGCCCTAGTAAGCTTCACGTTCGTTTTTGTTGTTTCTTGTTTTGTTTGCAACATTTATAATAAAGAAAAATGTACGCTCACCACGCTGCACCTTGGTCCGGTCATTTCTGTGACGACGATCTTGCCTTACTTACTACACAAGCTGGGCATAATTCACAACTGATAATATATAATTCACAAGTGATAGGCTTATATTGTCACCCATCAGACTATTCTTAATTTAATGTTGTCTTTACATACTAAATAATATATGTCTGATATTAGGTTTGATTTAGAATGGGCCATTATCATGCACCTCTCTCAGAACAGAGGCATGGGGAAATACTTAAATAGAAGAGGCTTTTCCCATGGTTCATTTTCATGCCAGCCAGGTAGGCTATACTCCTGCTGTAAAGCAAAGCAATGTGTTTAATATTAGGAAAGTTAATAAATATAGTAGGTCTAGCCTATAGAAAGCTGATGGGATCCTCCTCTTTTTAATAGAGGCCATCAAAACTGTTTTCTCACACAATTGCATAGCCTATAGAAATGTTGCGCAACATGAACACATGGGCCCTCGTGAAGTGTTTGATCCGATTTTCGATTACATTTGCATTTGATGTCAGAGTGATTAGATGGACAATAGAATTCTGAGTACCAGGCAGGTAGTAATTCTTGTAGGCTACTAATGACCATCAGCAGCATCAGAGCTTGGAGAAGCCTAATTACCGTGACTAAACGGTCACGTGGAATTTGACTGCCGTCATTACTCATTACCAGTGTGGCGGTAATAAGGTTACCATAACAGCCATAGACAGGGGACAATATAATGAAGTGAGGGCTGAGGGGACGTAGTGGGGTACAGAGGGACATAATGGACAGACAGACAGACAGACAAGAGCCTGTCCTACCTGCTCAGTGGAGGCGGAGGGGAGCTGGGCTTTGTTGAAGTGGTCCCCTTGGTCTGAGGACACATAGATGACACGTGGGGCTCCCTAGGAGAGAATCAATTAGTCACAACACAGATCTAACCAAGGCTCCCTGGGAGAGAATCACTTAGTCACAATACAGATCTAACCAAGCAAGAACCACAATGTGGTTTAGGACTGTTGACTGACTGGACCAATGAAAGGCAGAGTGAGTGTAAATAACACAGAGTGTAAATGATTGTATATGTCAGCTGATATGTTGATACCCGTGTGTGTTTGTGTGTGTGTGCATGTATGTGTACGCTTGCTTGCATAAGTATGCACGCTTGTGTGTGTGTGTGTGTGTGTGTGTGTGTGTGTGTGTGTGTGTACCCTGATGCCCAGATCTGTGTCAGCTGTTATTCTAGTCTATCAATGTGTCTGTCTACCTCAAACCTTCCCCCACTCAGATAAAACCCCTGTGTGTGGTTGCATCAGTGTGTGTGTCTCACCAGTGTCTCTATGACGGAGGTGAAGAGGAAGCCTCCTACATAGCCGAAGGAGAAGATGCTGTGTGCCACGGTGGTGAATGTCTTCCCCAGGTCTTCTGTCCTCTTTAGGAAGAGCTCTCCTCTTCTGTCTGCCTCCACTAATGACACAACACATTACTAGACCAGCGCCCAAACAGAAGAAAATGAACTTGTCGCTCATTTTTTGGTTTCAAAATATTTTGCTAAGGTGTGTACTAATGAATACGACCCTGCTCTCACCTGTTCCTTTGGGACTGAAGCTGAAGAAGAGAGTGATGCCAGAGCCCCTGGCAAAATAAGGAGAGAGAGAGAGAGAGAGAGAGAGAGAGAGAGAGGGAGAGAGAGAGAGAGAGAGAGAGAGATAGAGAGATAGAGAGATAGAGATATAGAGAGAGATAGAGAGAGATATAGATAGAGAGAGAGAGAGAGAGAGAGAGAGAGAGAGTGAGACCCAGTTAATAATCATATTAATTACATGTTGTTACTTTTTATTACATAGGGGCAAATCCTATAACTTACACTCAAGTCATTTTCACTTAGTCTCCCATTGACTGATATCAATGCATGACTAAGTGAAAATTGGCCTTTAGTGACTTAACAAATAGGAGCTTCTCACTCCTACCAGACACACTATAGTTGCCACCAGACCTGGGCTAAACATTCCAATTCAGTCAAACAACAGACAACAGACTGTAGACATGTGTGCTTTATGAGCTCTGTGTGTTTACTACATTGATGTATTGAAGTCAGTATTTAGATTGAACACGACACACCTCCTCTCTTTGTCTGGGCACGGCTGATCAAACTGAGCTTTGTGGTGTGTGTGTGTGTGTGTGTGTGTGTGTGTGTGTGTGTGTGTGTGTGTGTGTGTGCCCCGTTTGTTCTCACCACGTGAAAGATTGTGTTCCTTCGTGAACCTTTTTCCACACAGCCCCAAAGTCCAGAGAAAGCCACAGGCCGCCCTGCAAGTGAGAAAAGCATAGGAGAATGTGTATTTAATGCTGAAATATGTCATTTTTTGGGCGACCCGACCAAATTTCCATAGAAATGTGAATTATAGATCTGTAATTCTCATTGAAAGCACGTCTAAGAAGCGGTAGATCTGTTTTATCTGTGCTATTTCTATGCTTCCTGTTATTAAGTTCCGTTTTTGCGTCTTTTACTTTTGGTTTTGTATACCAGCTTCAAACAGCTGAAAATTCAATATTTTTGGTTATGGAAAATATACACTGCTCAAAAAATAAAGGGAACACTAAAATAACACATCCTAGATCAGAATGAATTAAATATTCTTATTAAATACCTTTTTCTTTACATAGTTGAATGTGCTGACAACAAAAGCACACAAAAATTATCAATGGAAATCACATTTATCAACCCATGGAGGTCTGGATTTGGAGTCACACTCAAAATTAAAGTGGAAAACCACACTACAGGCTAATCCAACTTTGATGGAATGTCCTTAAAACAAGTCAAAATGAGGCTCAGTAGTGTGTGTGGCCTTCACGTGCCTGTATGACCTCCCTACAACGCCTGGGCATGCTCCTGATGAGGTGGAGGATGGTCTCCTGAGGGATCTCCTCCCAGACCTGAACTAAAGCATCTGCCAACTCCTGGACAGTCTGTGGTGAAAACGTGGCGTTGGTGGATGGATCGAGACATGATGTCCCAGATGTGCTCAATTGGATTCAGGTCTGGGGTACGGCCGGGCCAGTCCATAGCATCAATGCCTTCCTCTTGCAGGAACTGCTGACACACTCCAGCCACATGAGGTCTAGCATTGTCTTGCATTAGGAGGAACCCAGGGCCAACCGCACAAGCATATGGTCTCACAAGGGGTCTGAGGATCTCATCACGGTACCTAATGGCAGTCAGGCTACCTCTGGCGAGCACATGGAGGGCTGTGCGGCCCCCCAAAGAAATGCCACCCCACACCATGACTGACCCACCGCCAAACCGGTCATGCTGGAGGATGTTGCAGGCAGCAGAACGTTCTCCACGGCGTCTCCAGACTGTCACGTCTGTCACATGTGCTCAGTGTGAACCTGCTTTCATCTGTGAAGAGCACAGGGCGCCAGTGGCGAATTTGCCAATCTTGGTGTTCTCTGGCAAATGCCAAACGTCCTGCACGGTGTTGGGCTGTAAGCACAACCCCCACCTGTGGACGTCGGGCCCTCATACCACCCTCATGGAGTCTGTTTCTGACCGTTTGAGCAGACACATGCACATTTGTGGCCTGCTGGAGGTAATTTTGCAGGGCTCTGGCAGTGCTCCTCCTGCTCCTCCTTGCACAAAGGCGGAGGTAGCGGTCCTGCTGCTGGGTTGTTGCCCTTCTACGGCCTCCTCCAAGTCTCCTGATGTACTGGCCTGTCTCCTGGTAGCGCCTCCATGCTCTGGACACTACGCTGACAGACACAGCAAACCTTCTTGCCACATCTCGCATTGATGTGTCATCCTGGATGAGCTGCACTACCTGAGCCACTTGTGTGGGTTGTAGTCTCCGTCTCATGCTACCACTAGAGTGAAAGCACCGGCAGCATTCAAAAGTGACCAAAACATCAGCCAGGAAGCATAGGAACTGAGAAGTGGTCTGTGGTCCCCACCTGCAGAATCACTCCTTTATTGGGGGTGTCTTGCTAAATGCCTATAATTTCCACCTGTTGTCTATTCCATTTGCACAATAGCATGTGAAATTTATTGTCAATCAGTGTTGCTTCCTAAGTGGACAGTTTGATTTCACAGAAGTGTGATTGATTTGGAGTTACATTGTGTTGTTTAAGTGTTCCCTTTATTTTTTTGAGCAGTGTATTTCACAGCGGTTTAGATGGTGCAATGATTATCTACACTATACTTGCTTGTTTTGTCACATAAACTGAAATTAGGTTAACTATTTTAATTTTTTCTACCAGGAAATGGTAGTGATTTTTACATATGGCATCTGTATGTATGTATGTATGTATGTATGTGTGTATGTGTGTTTGTGTGTGTATGTGCCCGTGTGTGCCCATGTGTGCGTATGTTTGAGGTGAGTGTGATCACAAAGAGATAAAGAGCATGTTTGTTTATTTACTCACATCTATGCTGATGACTACTAAGTACTCGGGATTCAAGAAGTGGAAGGTGATTGGCTGGGCCGGGTGAAAAGGCAGCTGGACAGACATAAACGACACTCCGGCGTCAGTTGAGGTAAAGATGACGCCACCGGTGTTGTCCAAAACCGGGGTGTCTGCAGTCAGAATCACCTGTCAATCAGAACAAGCAGAACAAGCACCATACGTGATGGAAGGTTGCCTTAACGTGCATCTCAATAGTCTAAACTGGCTTCCTCCCCTTGTCCTCTCTATTGTCTTCATGTAAATCACCTCCCCCAACATATAACTATGAGGCCTCATCTTGGGGTGCATTCATTAGACGGCAAAAAGACAAAAACAAACTGCAACAGACCTGAATTTGTCCAATAAGAAACGCTTGCTTTTGTAGCTGAACATTTTCCATTGCAAATTGTTTTGCTACGTTGTGCCCTGATGTGGTTATTTAGGTGCAATGGGTTTGGTGGTTTTGTTGTTCTCACTGTCTAGTCTTCACACCAGTGTTCTGAGCAGCGTGACCACAGTGGCATGTGGAGGAGAGTGTTGAAACTGAGCTGTGGTGGCTCAAGCTGATTGGACAGCAAGAACCAAGACGGCTGACGTGTCTGCACATGCACGCCAGACAGTCACAAACACACAAACATACACACAGACACACACACACAGACTGTCATCAGCCAGAATGCTTTCCTGCATGTACACTTGTGATCAGGCAGCTTACCTGTTGAGAGTTCCCTGGTCCAGCCAGAAGTCCAAATTCCTTCCTTATGAAGGTGTTGTTGATGAGATGAGAAATATCATGGAAAGACTTGCCATAGTCTGCACTGAGATGGGAGTATAACGCGCCAAAATGTCAGAACACTGGCTCAGTTCATCTAGAGACACAAACAGACCGACAGACATACTGCCACCATCCACTAACCTGCGGTACAATCGTGAAGAACCGCCCTCGAAGAAGGAATCTAGAGGAGCACTGATTGTAGACAACACCAAGATTACCTGGTGGGACACAAATGAACACTTGGCTAAACTTCACAATGACTGTACTATTACCAGTTTATGCAGTTAGCAATTCCCATGTATCCACCCGTCACTACAAGCAACCACTCAATCACTCACTCAGTCACTCACTCAATCAATCACTCAATCAACAAATCAATAAATGAACCAATCACTCAATCACTCAATCAACCAAATAAAAAAACTGTTGTCAAAGGTTTAAAAGGTTTCCTCTCTCCTCGTCCCCTTTCCTTTCCTTCATCTGCATCGATGAGAGAGAACTGGACAGGTGAAGGCAAATTCCCTGTAGGCATCTATCACGTTGCCTCACTGTCTGGTTACCGCAGGTGAAAGAGAGGAAACGAGGGAAGGAAGCTACTCCAGCGTACTGAACTGCACCCCTTTCAGATGCACCCAATGAGTGATGATGAGAATGATGCTACATCCATCATCCATTAAGTGACGACCATACATACCCCTGTCCCGTCTCCAACCCATGTGACAGTAAAACTGGAGCCATCGTCACCATGAAACCCTGTCTGAATGGAGAGAGAGAAAGAGAAAGAAAGAGAGAGAAAGAGTGAAAGATAAAGAGAGAGAGAGAGATAGAGAGGGAGAGTGATAGATAGATAGATAGATAGATAGATAGATAGATAGATAGATAGATAGATAGATAGATAGATAGATAGATAGATAGATAGATAGATAGATAGATAGATAGATAGATAGATAGATAGATAGATGAGGGACAGTGTCTGACAGACCAACCAACCTGCACATGTCCTCTATGCTTATTGTTATTATTCAATGCATGGTTATTTTTACACTTGGTTATTTTTGTTACTGTTGTCCAGTTGACAATAATGATTAGTATTAATTATGTAAATATTGTAAATCTCCAAAGAAAGCTTTGGCACAAAGCAAATTGAATTGAGAAAGAGAGCGAGCGAGCGAGACTCAACTGAATTTTTTTCCTCACATACACCCATAACATCACACCTTCAGAGATGATGAACCTTATGACACCCAAGTAGCCCTACCCTCAAAACTATCACACACAAAATCATTAATAAAGCAAGCATTAATCATCGTGATGATATATTATGATACATTTGCATTAATTTATGCAATTGCAAAAGTAAAACTGCGGTGTTGATGCTATAGTAATTGATAAAGTACACCAAAAACAGCACTGATATATGCTCTCACCTCGTGTGTATTTTCATCCAACACCCGGTGTTCTAATGGTGTGAGAGGGAGTTTACAAGCGGTGAAAGTGGGTCTTGGAGAAGCTGTGGTATCCCTTTCTGGCCGTGAGAGGACTTGGCGTTGGTCCCCATCTTGCTGAGTCTGATGGAAAGACACCGTTCTCCGGTTTCGTTGCTCTTTGCACTGACCCGTCACACCCATAAGAAGCAAGCATGCCCCCCCGAGGACCAACAGTCTCCAAGTCATTTTGATGTGGTGGGCTAAATAATGGTAAAATCCTAAATCCCACAGTTCGGGTCACGTATGACAGACTAGCACTGCCTATCGCTTCAGGCGACAAATGACAAGTGTCGCACTTGAATGGATGGGGGCGGAGAGACACATGTTTGACGAGTCATTTAGCTAAATTCTGTTGCCAGTGGGTATATCAACGGTTGTTCGCCCCCATGCCGCATCCAAGTGATGTCCATACATATGTAACAGTATAACTTTAGACCGTCCCTCGCCCATACCCGGGCGCGAACCAGGGACCCTCTGCACACATCAACAACACTCACCCACGAAGCATCGTTACCCATCGCGCCACAAAAGCAGCGGCTCTTGCAGAGCAAGGGGAACTACTACTTCAAGGTCTCAGAGCAAGTGACGTCACTGATTGAAACGCTATTTAGTGCGCACCGCTAACTAAGCTAGCCGTTTCACAGCCGTTTCACATCCGTTACACATGTATAGGCAACAAAACCTCCTTCACATCAGCCACTGTAACGCCTTTGCAAATACTAATAGTAAGCTACGCCTATATCAGCCTATGACTCAATGTTAATGCTATAGTAGCTATAGGCTAAATTCCCTGTAGCATAACAAGTCATTTATGTATTACAAGTGTGAGAAAAGTATCTCCCACCATAGCAACATATCTACAGTAGTCTGCAAAGTATTACTACATAGAACTAAGCAACCTACCTAATAGATGTAATGTCATCAGCAATCAAAACAAGGACATTTCTAAATGACCCCAAACCTTTGAACGGTAATGTATATATATATATATATATATATTTACATGTAATTATTTTAAGAATGTTACTAATAACAACAGATTTTTTTCAAGGGATCTGTGGATTAAGTTTAGAGGGTACAAAACATGTAGCCCTGTCCTGCAGTCAAATGACTACTGGCCTCATGGGTGCAATTATATTAATATTTTTCATAAAAAAAACTCATTTTTTTTTAAACAACTGGTTTTGTTATATTTCAGTCTTCTGTGATGTATATAAAGTGTCATATTGGGTTGCAAACTCAAAATGCAATAGATTTCAACTCTATATCTGATATTTTTTAAAGCCCATAACCATGTGTGTGAGGTGTATACTTTGGTTTCAAAGTAGATTTGTTTAAGACTGCCAAGAAACACTCTGTGACCCTGATTTAGCCCACTGCAGTAAAAGGTTAACATGGGCAACATGGGCATGGGAGGCTCACAGGGATATTGGTATCCACAGTACTCCACCAATTATCAATTATTTATTTTTTACATAAATGCACGGCAATTTTTAAATATTTTTTTATTGAACCTTTATTTAAGTTGGCAAGTCAGATAAGAACAAATTCTTATTTACAATGACGGCCTACACAGGCCAAATCCGGGCGACGCTGGGCTAATTGTGCGCCGCCCAATGGGACTCCCAATCACGGCCGGTTGTGATACAGCCTGGATTCGATCCACGGTGTCTGTAGTGACGCCTTAAGCACTAAGATGCAATGCCTTAGACCGCTGCGCTACTCGGCAAAAACTGTACAATGTGTCTAGAATTGCAGGATATTAGCTTTCAAGTTGGAACAACAAACAATCTCTCTGCCCCATGATAAAATGCATTGAACTGCAGGAAATTAGCTAGAAAATCTGCTAAATGTTCTCTCCGATGCCAGTAAGTGGGCCTTTAAAATGTTCCATCACAAGGCATGAGACTTGGTTCGTCCAGCCATGTACAACACTGGAGTTGTGTTCTGATTATCAGGGGGGTCCCTTACAAATTTGCAGTCACAAAAGGGTTCCACGGCCCCAAAAAGTTTGAGAACCCGTTATGCCGAGATGCAGGCTGAACAGATATCAACATTATTTTGTCCCCATGTCAATAGATTTTGTAAACAGCAGGGGAAACACAGAGGTTGATTAGGGGGATAGCGATAATGGACTGGAGACTGGCCTGTAGGACTTCCATCATGTGGAACCTAAGTCACAGCCTTGCTGGCATGAACAACATGTTTTTGAGTGGGTGTATGATGGGGTGTTATTCTATGTATGTTGTGTCAATTGATAGTATGTATTTATGTGGAATCAGCATCACTCTTTAATTGTCCAAGTCAAATTTCCCCTCTGGGACAATGAAGTATATCAAATCAAATTATATGCAAGATGAGAGAGCAACTTACATCTTAGATGCAAGGGCATAGTACAAAATGATGTGGCTAGTAGCACCAGTGGCTAATAGCCTGGCATAAAACCATCGCATTTCAGTCAACAGTAGCATTGTATAATAGCCTCAGTGGCTAAAAAGGCCAACCTAAGGACTATACTGATTCTGAGTGATGTAAAGGCCTACATCATTACAGAAGTTGGTCGATACAAAACTGATACATAAACTTTCAGTTGAACATTGAGAATAGTTAGACATCTACTTTGTCATGTTTTCTCATAATTTTGCATTTTCAGTTCATTTGCTTTATTCTGTTTCCTGTGTCCTGTGTTCCTGTGATGGAAAACACCTGTAGCCTATACTACGCCCTAGTTTATGCTGTGTGATCAATGAAGCAGGTTACTCATGTTACTGTATATTTGAAAGCAAAGCTATGTAAGGATATGGCATCCGGCTTGGTTTCTCCTGCATCTTCATTCATTCATACAAAAAAAAGGGAGTGGTCAAAAAACAAGCAATAGTGTCTATTCATTTTATTGACAATAGCCTATAAAAGTGTTTATTCTTTACAACTTTCTTTATGACACAATATTACAGTGCATGATGAAGAGTCAATTAGTGCATAATGTAGCCCTTTTTCTTTTACACATGATGTGATCTTCAATATACAACAAATAGCCTACACGATATAGGCAAATACCATGTATACAGATTAGTACATTTTTGTTATTTAGCAGACGCTCCCATCCAGAGCGATTTAGCGTTTGCTAAATTAAGTCACTTGCTCAAGTGAACAGACATATTTTTCCCCCTAGTCAGCTCGGGGATTCAAACCTGCGATCTTTCAGTTACTGCCCCAACGCTCTACCTGCTGCCCTACCAAGTATTAGTATAGTATAGAGTGGATATAACTACATAGTAATACCTGTCAATATGACCTAATACTTTAGTAATAGCCTACTATAAACATCAACTAGGGTGTTCTTCAAATGTGCAAAACAAATTAAACAACTCATCAAATCCGTAGTGACCTGTATAAATCAAACCCCATTGCGCACAGACGTCAGTTCGACGTCTAGTTCTAAATTGCACAATTCAACAAACAAAAAATATCACAATGTCATTGGATTCAGGTTAAAAAAGAGACAGAGTGCCCATTCGTTGATGACTTTTTACAAATCCAATCCACGCTCA
This sequence comes from Oncorhynchus mykiss, assembly GCF_057628025.1. Classification (NCBI taxonomy): domain Eukaryota; kingdom Metazoa; phylum Chordata; class Actinopteri; order Salmoniformes; family Salmonidae; genus Oncorhynchus; species Oncorhynchus mykiss. The sequence continues at coordinate 9,150,999 of NC_143042.1, read as the reverse complement.
TTCAACGTCATCACATAGATTTTTCGGGGGTTGAAATGACGTGGAACCAGCGCTGATTCAGCCAGTTTCTGCACAATGGGAGTGGGTCACCAACTAGTGAAACTGAAAGCGAACCATGATGAAAGGCTCAATAATGTTTTGTAAAAATCTGTGTACACATTGTACAGTGCAAGCAGTCATTTACAAACGAAAACATAACATAAGCCAAGCCTGTTCGTGTTAATTCTACTCCACATGACGTCCTCATCATGATTCAACGCGTTTGGTACTCCCTGAACCTCTCGAATGGGTTGAAGACATCCGTATGTCAGTACTGCTGTCCAACTGTAAATCATCTGCAGGATCCGCGTCTTGGACATACATGAGACCACCAAATGAATCCACCATTCCCATCAGCGCGGCGAGGACAGTGAACGCTGTCCCGATAAAAAACATCTTCAAGACGTCTGTCATCATAGCTTCTCCAGTTAAATGGACGTGGTCTTGGGTTGAACAACCACAGCGTCACCTTAACAAACAGAAATTATATTAATTACATGTGTTTTGTTGTTTGTACTCTTTTCCATGTATTTTCCTAAACGTATAATAAATTATTATTACATAACCGGGAACGCAACCACACATTAACCGCGTGGTGGGAAAGTAGACTACCAAACGGAACGCTGCCAGAAACTGTTGAGTACTTACAATATGTCTGACGATTTTAAACTTCAACTTGTGCAGAGTAGTAGAACTCTCGCCCCAAGATTGGCGTGGAAGACAGACTTTCCTTGCTAATGACGACACGGGATTTAGATATTCCTCAAGTTTTCTTTAAAACGCTTTGAAAACAGTCGAGGGAAATAAGTTACCCCCCTCTTGATATCACACGGCAATGTCGCAATGTCATGATGCATCATCAAATCGTTGGGAATTTCCAATTCTTGATACATAGGCCTGCTAATGATTTAATGTTAGTCTCTTTCACAGATAACTCACGCAAGATGGCAGAAAAGGCTACTGAAGTCTGATTGTTATCATCTATGCATAGTCACTTTAATAACTACCTACCTGTGTGATAAGACAAGTGCTCTACATATTTTATATTTAGCCTATTCCCATCCCGTCAATAAATAAAATGACATAGCAGTTAAGGATATAACCACCCTAGACTGTAGTTGTTTGACAATCCACTCAATAAGTAGCTCTGGGAAGTTAGGAGTTGTTGCACAATGCATTCTAACCCACAGTTCTGAGACACATTTTGCTTTAGGCTATTTTCTGTGTGCGTCAAAGAGAGTGATTACACATACATTAATAGGTTCAGCTTCATACTCTGTGGTTTACTTGTACAGTACTATTAATTAACATAAACCCACACCCTCCTCTACCCCTTGAGTGACCTTTTGGCTTTCATATATAATCAGACCGATGTACACTGAAAAGGGAACTTCCACATTAGGCTGATGATTTGGGTACTAGTTTCACCCAGCAAATTTCACATTTTAAGCTTCAGCTTTCTGTAGAATCAGTGAATCAACCAATGAGTCAGTATTGTTGTAGGCCTATTGTGGCCTGTCTCCTGCTATTTGCGATCAGTCAGTCATACACTCTCATGTTTCCCCAAGGACTTGACATTGACCACAGGAAGCAAATGGATGGAAATTCACTGAGATGCTAAAGGCACTCTGGGTAAAAGTTAACAAAGGATGGGACTTACTGGTTAAATAAAAGGTTAAATAAACAAATAATATTCTGAATAATAGCATATCAATTATTTGACTTGGCTTTTTTAAGGTCCCTCTTCAGGTCCATTTTTAAATTGGTGACATTGTTTTGTTTCTGGTTGATTCAAGGTTGTTTCCATGTAATTTAAACAACAAAACATTTAAATTGCTGATGTTGAATCAATGTGGAAAAGTGATTGGATTTGCAAAAAGTAATCAAAATAAAATAAGTTTTCCCTTTTTTTCAACCTGTCCAATGACATGGTGACATTTTTTGTTGATTTCAAGTTGAATTCACGTTAGTTCACAACTCAACCAAATGTAAATAAAAACTAGATGTTGAAATGACGTGCCCCTGTCTATCCGTAAAAAAATGAATACAAATTGTGCTGTCTGGTTTGCTTAATATAAGGAATTAGACTTTAGACTTTTAAGTAGTATTTTACTGGGTTACTTTCAGTTTTACTTGAGTCATTTCCTATTAAGGTATCTTTAATTTGATATTTTATTCAAGTATGACAATTGGGTACTTTTTCCACGACTGGGCAATCCCCACCAGACACAATATAATGCAGATGACACAACAGTGGCCTGATCACCGACAACAATGAAACAGCCTATAGAGAGGAGGTCAGAGACATGGTCGTGTGGTGCCATGACAACAACCTCTCCCTCAACGTGATCAAGACAAAGGAGATGATTGTGGACAACAGGAAAAAGAGGACCAAGCACGCCCCCATTCTCAATGACGGGGCTGTAGTAGAGCAGGTTGATAGCTTCAAGGTCTTGGTGTCCACATCACCAACAAATTAACAAGCACACCAAGACAGTCGTGAAGAGGGCATGACAAAACCTATTCCCCCTCAGGAGACTGAAAAGATTTAGCATGGGTCCTCAGATCCTCTAAAGGTTCTACAGCTGCACCATCGTGAGCATCACTGCCTGCTATATCAACTGTACGGCCCAGTACATCACCGAGGCAAAGCTTCCTGCCATCCAGGACATCTATACCAGGCGGTGTCAGAGGAAGGCCCTAAAAATTGTCAAAGACCCCAGCCACCCTAGTCATAGACTGTTCTCTCTGCTACCGGTACCAGAGAGCCAAGTCTAGGTCCAAGAGGCTTCTAAACAGCTTCTACCCCTAATCCATAAGACTCCTGAACATCTAATCAAATGGCCACCCAGACTATTTGCATTGTCGCCCCCCCCCCCCCCCCCCCCCCCCTCTTTACACCTCTGCTACTCTCTGTTGTTATCATCTATGCAAAGTCACTTTAATAACTCTAACTACATGTACATATTACCTCAACTAACCGGTGCCCCCACACATTGACTACCCTGTATATATTCTCACTATTGTTATTTTCATGCTGCTCTTTAATTTCTTGTTACTTTTTCTTATTCTTATTTTTTTTCTTTAAACAGTATTGTTGGTTCGGGGCTCGTAAGTAAGCTTTTCACTGTAAGGTCTACTACCTGTTGTATTTGGAGCGCATGTGACAAAAAAAAAAAAAAAAAAAAAAATGATTTCGATTTGACTGGGGAATGCCCAATGATTAGTAGCTTGTCCTCAGAAGGAATGTGTGGAGGAAATCACAGGGGAAATTGCATTAAAAGTCCATGACCACTAGATGGCGATGATTAACAGTATAACACCATGGCACCAACCTGGGCCCGTTTTATAAGCGTCTCAGTGTATTAGGGAAAGGGGAATACCTAGTCAGCTGTACAACTGAACGCATTCAACCGAAGTGTGTCTTCTGCATTAAACCAACCCCTCTGAATGAGAGAGGTTCGGGGGCTTCCTTAATCGACATCCATAGGAGTGCTGGTGTAGGATCAGGTTCCTCTATCCATGTAATCTTATTCATTGTGATCTAAAAGTCTAAACTGATCCTAAATCAGCACTCCTACTCTGAGACACTTGAAACAGGGGGCTCTTATACACCTACCTGTGCCATCTGGTAGCGAGTGTCAAGATGTGAAATGCAGTGCAACATCAGACCAGGGTCTATATTTAACAATGCCTCAGAGTACGAATGATGATCAAGTATCACTTTTGTCTTTCAGATCACAGTGGATCAGCTTATTATGGACAGGGGTAGAGGACCTGCCCCTAGATCCACACTCCAGCTCTGAGACTCTTGATAAATACTGGCACAGGGGTGTCAAAGTCATTTTTACTCAGATGACTATATTTCTGTTCCAGCTAATGCCATTAGGGGAATAAAGATGCACATTGGGGTAAAACGATGACAACCTAATGTCTGTGCGGTACAAAATAACCCACTGTAACACAATATACATTAACGCAGTAACTCAATGAAAAATAAAATCCCCAACAACACATTTTAAATACTGTATTCAATGAGGCTATATTGCAGGGGAGGTTGGTGGGAGGAACGGGCTGGAATGGAGTCAAACTTGTGGTTTCCATATATTTGATGTTTTTGATACTGTTCCATTTATTCTATTCCAGCCATTACAATGAGCCCATCCTCCTATATCTCCTCCCACCAGCTGTCACGCACTGACCTTAGAGAGACTTTTTATTTCTCTATTTGGTTAGGTCAGGGTGTGATGTGGGGTGGGCATTTTAGGTTTCTTTATTTCTATGTTTTGGCCAGGTATGGTTCTCAATCAGGGACAGCTGTCTATCATTGTCTGATTGGGAATCATACTTAGGTAGCCCTTTTTCCCTCCTTTCAGTGTGGGTAGTTAACTTTGTTTGAGGCACTTAGCACTGTTGAGCTTCATGGTCTTGTTGGCGACATTTATCTTAAATAAAAATAAATGTACGCTCACCACACTGCACCTTGGTCCTCTTCTTCAGATGCCCGTGACACCAGCCTCCTCTGGTGGAGAGATGATGGCCACAAGATGGTGGGCCATATTCAATACCCAACATTAGACAAATCATGGTCAAAGCCGCAAACATGAGGCTCAAGCAGTGAGTGTTTGGACAAAATGTTTGCGCCTCATGGCGATCCAGCGTACCAGTACTTGCATTGAGTTTAAAATTGGAGGGCTGCACCTCTGTGTACTTTTGCTACACAACGTCATTTTGCTTATCTACTTGTAGTTCTTGCATTGCATGCATATGTAAATTGGGCTTTGAGAGATGTGAAGTCCAACAAATAGGATTATGTCTAGAATAAAAGAGAAGAAAGTGAATTTGACAAAGTAGCCTAGTGTTGGCCTAGGGAGTGTTCTGTGAAGAGAGAGCACTGTTCTAACAAAGTGGCTGAATGTGACATGAGTTAGGCAGGGGGACTCTGTATTCAGGTCATCTGATGGAGGATGTCCTCAGTCTACACACACACACACAGGGCTCTGTTGTCAGGCTCGGTCATCGCTGGGTTGAGGAGTCTTGTGCCCGACGTTTGTCTTAGTTCTGCTCAATGAGTGTCCACACAAAGACTGGTCTCATACATTGAGTATACAAAACATTAAGAACACCCGCTCTTTCCATGACATAGACTGACCAGGTGAATCCAGGTGAAAACGATGATCCCTTATTGATGTCACTATACTACTTCAATCAGTCTAGATGAATGGGACAAGACAGGTCAAATCAGGTCAATTGAGACAATTGAGACATGTATTGTGTGTGTGGCATTCAGAGGGTGAATGGGCAAAACAAAAGATTTCAGTGCCTTTAAACGGGGTATGGTAGTAGGTGCCAGGTGCACCGGTTTGTGTCAAGAACTGCAATGCTGCTGGGTTTTTCACACTCAACAGTTTCTTGTGTGTATCAAGAATGGTCCACCACCTAAAGGACACCCAGCCAACTTGACACAACTGTGGGAAGCATTTGAGTCAACATGGGCCAGCATCCATGTAGAATGCTTTCCACACCTTGTAGAGTCCATGCCTGGATGAACTGAGGCTGTTCTGAGGACAAAAGGGATGGTGCAACTCAATATTAGGAAGGTGTTCTTAATGTTTTGTATACTCAGTGTAGAGTGGACGTAACAGTAAATGTAAATCTGGGGCACTCAAATTAGTATGAGATGTTACGTTTGGTATGGTTACATAAGACAGAAGGTTAATAACCTTTTACCGCAGTGGGCTAAATCAGGGTCACACACAGTGACATACACTTTGAAACAAAAGTATACACCTCACACACATGGATATGGGCTTAAGAAAAAGAAGACACCTGTACCATGTCAGATATAGAGTTGACATTTTGAGTTTGCATCCCAATATGACACTTTATATACATCACCGTCACGCCTATTCCCGCTAATCCCCTCTGGCGTTCGACGTCGCCAGTTTATTAACCACCGGTCCTGGCAACCATCATTACGCACACCTGTGCTTCATCATGAGGCACACCTGGACTCCATTACCTCACTTATTACCTCCCCTTTATCTGGCACTCCATTAGGTTCTTTCCCCAGGCAGTATTGTTTCTGTGTTTCATGTCAATACACTATTCCTATGTTGTATAGTTATTTGTTATATTAAACTTACCACCTGCACCTGCTTCTCGACTCCCAGAGTTTGTTTCTACAGCATTAGTGGATTCCGGTGACGTGTTGAACTTTACTGACCAGACTCTTGCCTCCTCTCTTAACATCACCTCATACCTGCTCTCCTCTCCTTTCCATGTTCAAGCCCTCAATAATCGGCCATTAGGTCCCGGGACCATCACACACATCACCGAACCACTCACCCTCACTGTGGAGTCCATCCATCAGGAGAACATTCCCTTCACCACCAGCTCACAAGATCATCCTCGGCCTCCCTTGGTTTCAAAGCCATAATCCCACCATCTCATGGTTGAGGATGAAAATCATGGACTGGGCACCCGAATGCCGAATGGCCTGCTTTCCCATCCCCTTTGGTTCCACGTCAGTTGAGAGTCCTGTGGTTGCCCTTCAGCCCAACATCCCGAAGGTATACCAGGACCTGGGGAAGGTATTTTCCTAAATCTGCTCCACCTGTCTCCCTCCTCATTGCCCCTGGGACTTTGCCATCAACCTGCTTGCAGGCTCTGCGCCCCCACCCAGACGCATCTACCCTCTGTCGGTGGCTGAAACCAAGGCCATGGAGGAGCACATCCATAAGGTGCTCCAACAAGGTTTCATCCACATGTCCACTTCTGCAGGCTTCTTCTTCATGGCCAAGAAGGTTGGAGGGTTACGCCCGTGTATTGATTACAAGAGGACTCAATGACATCACCACCAAGTACCATTACCCTCTCCCATCGGTGCCATCGAACAGCTCCGTGTGGCCCGGTTCTTTACCAAATTGGACCTGTGGAGTGCATACAATCTCATCCGCATCCGGGAGGGGGATGAATGGAAGACAGCTTTTAGCACAATGTCTGGTCACTACGAGTACTTGGTGATGCCATTTGGCTTAGCCAATGCTCCGTCAGTGTTCCAGGCATTCATCAATGAGGTGTTCCGGGATATGCTAAGACGCCATGTGGTTGTGTATATCAACGGCATCCTGGCTACATTGGAGGATCACATCACTCACGTCCAAGTATTCCTGGAACGCCTCCTGGCTAACCACCTGTTTGTCAAGGCTGAGAAGTACCAGTTTCATCAGGAGGCTGTCTCCTTCCTAGACTACCAAATCAGCCTGCAAGGAGTGAAGATGGACGTCAAGAAGGTAGATGCAGTCAGGTTATGGCCAGTCCCAACCACAATAAACGGGTTACAACGTTTTTTGTGGTTTGCGAAGTTCTAACGCCGTTTCCTCAGGAGCTTTAGCTCCATCGTCGCTCCTCTCTCCTCAAGGGTGGTCCCCAAAGGTTGGTGTGGAGTCCCGGTGTACTACCCACCGGTCTTCTTTAGCTCCATCTCCATCTCCTCTCTCCCCAAGGGTGGTCCCCAAAGGTTGGTGTGGAGTCCCGGTGTACTACCCACCGGTCTTCTTTAGCTCCATCTCCATCTCCTCTCTCCTCAAGGGTGGTCCCCAAAGGTTGGTGTGGAGTCCCGGTGTACTACCCACCGGTCTTCTTTAGCTCCATCGCCGCTCCTCTCTCCTCAAGGGTGGTCCCCAAAGGTTGGTGTGGAGTCCCGGTGTACTACCCACCGGTCTTCTTTAGCTCCATCTCCATCTCTTCTCTCCTCAAGGGTGGTCCCCAAAGGTTGGTGTGGAGTCCCGGTGTACTACCCACCGGTCTTCTTTAGCTCCATCGCCGCTCCTCTCTCCTCAAGGGTGGTCCCCAAAGGTTGGTGTGGAGTCCCGGTGTACTACCCACCGGTCTTCTTTAGCTCCATCGCCGCTCCTCTCTCCTCAAGGGTGGTCCCCAAAGGTTGGTGTGGAGTCCCGGTGTACTACCCACCGGCCTTCTTTAGCTCCATCTCCATCTCCTCTCTCCTCAAGGGTGGTCCCCAAAGGTTGGTGTGGAGTCCCGGTGTACTACCCACCGGTCTTCTTTAGCTCCATCGCCGCTCCTCTCTCCTCAAGGGTGGTCCCCAAAGGTTGGTGTGGAGTCCCGGTGTACTACCCACCGGTCCTGGCAACCATCATTACGCGCACCTGTGCTTCATCATGAGGCACACCTGGACTCCATTACCTCATTTATTACCTCCCCTCTATCTGGCACTCCATTAGGTTCTTTCCCCAGGCAGTATTGCTTGTGTTTCATGTCAAGATGCTACTCCTGTGTTGTATCTGCTTCTCGACTGCCAGCGTCTACATTACAATCACAGAAGACTGAAATATAACAAAACTGTTTGACATAGAAAACACTGGATTTTTGTTGTAATTAAAAAATAATAATAATAATGAATTATAATTAATAACATTCCACCCATGAGACCAAAGAGGGTGCTTTTGATCACTGACTGCAGGAAAGGGGTACGGCCAACACCACCTTTCCACATTTGCACATGAGACCCATTATCATTATGGTAATCCAGTGCATGCATGGGGGGGGGGGGGGGGGGGGTAAACAACACAGAGGAGCACATCTGAACTTGAATTGACACACATATCACATAGATAGCAGTATGTGATTACCACAAAAGTTTAGAGTAACAAGCGTGCTGATCTCACGCTAGGCTTCGGCTCCAGTGTTAACCTAGCTGTGAAAAGAGGGTTCCATGGAGAGGTTGACTGGGGGGGGGGGGGGGGGGTTGACAGCACGGACGAGGATGGGGCGTTGCTATGCTCTCCATGGGCAGCATAAGAGGATTTTCCGTCCTCGAGTCTGAGCAACTGTCACAAACACTCAGTCACCTGTTCCTGACCCCTTTCAGACACCAGGTCTCGAGTGGGAGAAAGGGGTGATGGGGAGATACCTCTTTCTCAGTGGTACCTATTTCTTTCCCTTTCTCTTTCTCAGCCTCTTCCTCTGACATTGTTTTTTAAAAATGAAGAGAAGAGCCCATTTAAGAGATGTTTTCCCCATTGCAACTTTCTGTCAACATATACAGTGCATTCAGAAAGTATTAAGACCCCTAGAATTTTTCCACATTTTGTTACGTTACAGCCTTATTCTAAATGGATTAAATCATTTTTTCCCTAATCAATCTACACACAATACCCCATAATGTCAAAGCGAAAACAGGTTTTAGAAATGTTTGTAAATTTATAAAGAATAAAAAACAGAAATACCTTATCTACATAAGTATTCATACCCTTTGCTATAAGACTCAATATTGAGCTCAGGTGCATCATTTTTCCATTGATAATCCTTGAGATGTTTCTACAACTTGATTGGAGTCCACCTGTGGTATATTAAATAGATTGGACATGATCTGGACAGGCACACACCTGTATATATAAGGTCTCACAGTTGACAGGGCATATCAGAGCAAATACCAAGCCATGAAATCGAAGGAATTGTCCGCAGAGCTCCGAGACAGGATTGTGTCAAGGCACAGATCTGGGGGAGGATAGCAAAAAATGGCTGCAGCGTTGAAGGTCCCCAAGAACACAGTGGCCTTCGTCCTTCTTAAATGGAAGAGGTTTGGAACCACCAAGACTCTTCCTAGAGCTGGCCACCTGGCCAAACTGACCAATTGGGGGAGAAGTGCCTTTGTCAGGGAGATGACCAAGAACCCGATGGTCACTCTGACAGAGCTCCAGAGTTCCTCTGTGGAGATAGGAGAACCTTCCAGAAAGACAACCATCTCTGCAGCACTCCACCAATCAGGCCTTTATGGACAGAAGCCACTCCTCAGTAAAAGGCACATGGAGTTTGCCAAAAGGCACCTAAAGACTCTCAGACCATGAGAAACAAGATTCTCTGGTCTGAAGAAATTAAGATTGAACTCTTTGGCCTGAATGCCAAGCTTCGCGTCTGGAGGAAACCTGGCACCATCCCTACAGTGAAGCATGGTGGTGGCAGCATCATGCTGTGGGGATGTTTTTTAGCGGGAGGGACTGGGTGACTAGTCAGGATCGAGGGAAAAATGAATGCAAAGTACAGAGAGATCCTTGATGAAAACCTGCTCCAGACCGCAGACTGAGGCGAAGGTTTACCTTCCAACAGGACAATGACCCTAAGCACATAGCCAAGACAACACAGGAGTAGCTTCGGGACAAGTCTCTGAATTTCCTTGAGTGGCCCAGCCAGAGCCCAGACTTGAACCCAATGTAACATCTCTGGAGAGACCTGAAAAAAGCTGTGCAGCGACACTCCCCATCCAACCTGACAGATCTTGAGAGGATCTGCAGAGAAGAATGGGAGAAACTCTCTAAATACAGGTTTGCCAAGCTTGTAGCGTCATACCCAAGAAGACTCGAGGGAGTTTGCTTCAACAAAGTACTGAGTAAAGAGTCTGAATACTTATGTAAATGTGATCATTCCATTTCTATTAGCAAACATTTCTAAAATGCTGTTTTTGCTTTGCAATTATGGGGTATTGTGTGTAGATTGATGAGGGGGAGAAATGTGAATCCATTTCAGAATAAGGCTGTAACGTAATAAAATGTGGAAAAAGTCAAGGGGTCTGAATATTTTCTGAATGCACGGTATAGGCCTACTATACAGTATTCATTATGTGGGGCCCATGCCGGAATTGAACCCACTACCTTGGTTGTTGCTATAGCTAGCTCCATGCTCCAGTCAAATGAGGCTTTAACATACTATTTTGTAAGCTTGTAAAACACTGTCTGGAAGATGTTAAGAGTGCAGGCCTCAAACTGTCCTATATAAAGGTACATCCATCCACACACAGTTTTTGGGAGCAGAATGGTTTGTACTGTGCATATACTGTAGATTGTACTGAACATTTGAGGCGTATTTCAGGAGCTATGTAAGAAGCTGTCACCCTTGTGTTAGCTACACTCTCTCCTGTGGTGCAGTGTGAGCACTGTTTGTACCTCCCTGAACCTGTCTGTGCCCAAGGCAAGCCAGGCATCCTCCTCAAGGCCATACTTTGGTACTATCTCAAGCAGTTTGTGGAATTCTTTTATATTACTGTGGGTTTGTCCCACGGCCACACACACACACACACATTTGCAACAGTGCTAGTCTGTTTGGAGTATGTTTAAGTGCCCTCTCTGCCTCCTGCATGTATCTCCTGCCCACTGTATTCTAATTCCCCAATCCTCTTTGTGAAAGCGACGTGTGCCACTGACAGGAAACAGGGGTAAGCTGTACGCAGAGAGATTCATAGAGCAGCACTCGACTGGACAAAAACACACTGAGTATCCCATTCTGCTTCTCCTCTATCCCTGCAGGCATTCTCTTTCTTTCTTTCTTTCCACCTCTCCCTCCCTCTATTAGTCTGGACCCTTTCTCTCTGCCATCTCACTCCTCCCATTCCCACCACAATCTCCTTTCAGGTCAGTGAGCATTAGTTCTCCCACAGGGGCAAGGGGAACGTTGGGACGGCAACGACTCCACGACGACAAGCCTCTCCGGCATCATTTCCACGACGACGCCATCTCGGCAGGAGCATTACCACGGTGACACCCTTTCCTGACACGCCTAGCGGACACTGTGGGTTGGTTTGCAGGTGCACCCTGCGCAGAGACGGGGGAGGGAGGGACATAACTATCTTCTTTCTGTCTCTCTATCTCTCTCTCTCTCTCTCTCTCTCATATCTCTCTGAGTATTTTTGTATCTGACCTGGGATTCGACAACAAAGTTGACGGTAAAGACAACACTGGAGCTATGAGACCAAGATAAGAATGTGTTGAACCAGAGAACGTGTTATGTCTCTCACAAGTAGCTCTGTTTTTCCAACTCAGGTCCTCAGCGACTTTGACTCGTCTGGTTGGTTGGCTGAGATCGTTCTAATTCGTTCTGTTCTGTGGGAATTGTTTTGAGCTGGTAGGTCGGTTCAGGAACACCCAGTCCCTACGTGACTTGAGTCCACTTGAGGGACGTCACCGACAGAAGGGTCAGAGGGCGACGGTGAGGTCACCGACCAGAGTGAGAAACTGGAGCAAGAGAGCTTGGCAATTGGACCCAACATGGAGGGGTACGGCTACGAACACTTTGGGGTGGATGGAGAGCGGGACAGCCACCAGATGGACTACCGGAGGATCGTAGGGGACACAGAGCTACCCCGTCCCAGCTCCAACCCCTCACCCCAAGACGCGGAGCACCTCTTCCGCCTCAGCCCCCATGGGCATGGGCATGGGCACGGGCATGAGACTGCCGCACAGCGATACAGCGCCACCCGCATCCAAGCTGGCTTTGGCCCCGAGAGGTGAGTCGGGCAAAGCAAGATTATGGTTAAAGCTGTACTAGAGTATTACTTAGTGAAATAAACTGGCATCCATTTGAAAAGAACAACATATTAGTGAAGGGCCAGGCAAAAAATATTTTTAGATAATTGCTGAAATGTAGAATAGTTTACTAGCGTAGCAACTCTGGAGCTGACTCATGTTGAAATCCAACCTGAGTTAGAGTTGCACCTTAGGGCACCTAATTGGGGAGGACGGGCTCATGGTATTGGCTTGAGCCAATGGTATCAAATATATCAAACACATGGTTTTAATGTGTCTAATGCCATTCCATTTACTCCCTTCCAGCCATTATTATGAGCTGTCCTGCCCTCAGCACCTTCCTGTGAGTTTCACCCCGTTTTGCCCTCGGAACAGTCTCAATTGGTCGGGGCATGGACAAGGTGTCGAAAGCGTTCCAAAGGGAAGCTGGCCCATGTTGACTCCAATGCTTCCCACAGTCAAGTTGGTTGGATGTCCTTTGTGTGGTGGACCATTCTTGATACACACGGGAAACTGTTGAGCATGAAAAACCCAGCAGCGTTGCACTTCTTGAGACACTCAAACCGGTGGCCTCGCACCTACTAGCATACCCTGTTCAAAAGTACTTAAATATTTTGTCGTGCCCATTCACCCTCTGAATGGCACACACACACAATCAATGTCTTAATGCTTAGAAATCCTTTTTAACCTGTCTCCTCCCATTCAACTACACTGATTGAAGTGGATGTAATAAGTGACATCAATAAGGGATCATAGCTTTCACCTGGATTCACCTGGTCAGCCCGTCGTGGAAAGAGCAGGTGTTTCTAATTTGTTGTACACTCAGTGTATATTTGACTAATGAGCATTCAAGCTGTAGCATTAGTTCCTCCCACTTCTTTTGACTACTTTTCATTACTCTGCTTTCACCATGGTTACAATATGTAAATACAGCCCATTGAGTAGTATCAGTTTACACTGCCACATAGCCCTGTGTTTAGCCTGGCTTGTAAATAACCTTGAAGTTAAATCTCCTTGTTAGCCCATAATGAAGCTCTAGGACGCCTGTGTCTTATATGGTTTATGGCAAGTCATTCTGAGGGCGGCCCCTAAACACATTGAAAAGCTATGATTCAGTGGCGTACTCTGATGCCAAAACAACAGAAACTGCTTCAAGGCTATTTTTGGAGTGGCAGGTCCCCCTTATGCCTTGCAGCTAGGGCAGCAGGTGGAGAGCTTAATGGGATCGGGTTTGAATCAATGCTTGAAATAGCCACCGGTGTGCATAGAGGAATCTCTTAGCCATATTGTGGGTGACCCACATTTAAAGCAATGAACTCATGCACAGACACAGTACCCGCCAGATCACCTTGGTACTTGTCAAGGCTGGGAAGGCCCCCTGTGCTTTGCTTAGTACTGGAAGAGGGGCTCCTGGAATAGTGCCACACAGGGAGTAGGCCAAGGGACAATATACAGTGGGGCAAAAAAGTATTTAGTCAGCCACCAATTGTGCAAGTTCTCCCACTTAAAAAGATGAGAGTGGCCTGTAATTTTCATCATAGGTACACTTCAACTATGACAGACAAAATGAGAAAAAATCCAGAAAATCACATTGTAGGATTTTTAATGAATTTATTAGCAAATGATGGTGGAAAATAAGTATTTGGTCAATAACAAAAGTTTATCTCAATACTTTGTTATATACCCTTTATTGGCAATGACAGAGGTCAAACATTTTCTGTAAGTCTTCACAAGGTTTTCACACACTGGTGCTGGTATTTTGGCCCATTCCTCCATGCAGATCTCCTCTAGAGCAGTGATGTTTTGGGGCTGTTCAAGGACTTTCAATTCCCTCCAAAGATTTTCTATGGGGTTGAGATCTGGAGACTGGCTAGGCCACTCCAGGACCTTGAAATTCTTCTTACGAAGCCAGTCCTTCGTTGCCCGGGCGGTGTGTTTGGGATCATTGTCATTCTGAAAGACCCAGCCGCGTTTCATCTTCAATGCCCTTGCTGATGGAAGGAGGTTTTCACTCAAAATCTCATGATACACGGCCTCATTCATTCTTTCCTTTACACGGATCAGTCGTCCTGGTCCCTTTGCAGAAAAACAGCCCTAAAGCATGATGTTTCCACCCCCATGCTTCACAGTAGGTATGGTGTTCTTTGGATGCAACTCAGCATTCTTTGTCCTCCAAACACGACGAGTTGAGTTTTTACCAAAAAGTTATATTTTGGTTTCATCTGACCATATGACATTCTCCCAATCTTCTTCTGGATCATCCAAATGCTCTCTAGCAAACTTCAGACGGGCCTAAGCATGTACTGGCTTAAGCAGGGGGACACGTCTGGCACTGCAGGATTTGAGTCCCTGGCGGCGTAGTGTGTTACTGATGGTAGGCTTTGTTACTTTGGTCCCAGCTCTCTGCAGGTCATTCACTAGGTCCCCCCGTGTGGTTCTGGGATTTTTGCTCACCGTTCTTGTGATCATTTTGACCCCACGGGGTGAGATCGAGGGAGATTATCAGTGGTTTTGTATGTCTTCCATTTCCTAATAATTGCTCCCACAGTTGATTTCTTCAAACCAAGCTGCTTACCTATTGCAGATTCAGTCTTCCCAGTCTGGTGCAGGTCTACAATTTTGTTTCTGGTGTCCTTTGACAGCTCTTTGGTCTTGGCCATAGTGGAGTTTGGAGTGTGACTGTTTGAGGTTGTGGACAGGTGTCTTTTATACTGATAACAAGTTCTAACAGGTGCCATTAATACAGGTAACGAGTGCAGGACAGAGGAGCCTCTTAAAGAAGAAGTTACAGGTCTGTGAGAGCCAGAAATCTTGCTTGTTTGTAGGTGACCAAATACTTATTTCCCACCATAATTTGCAAATAAATTCATAAAAAATCACAATGTGATTTTCTGGATTTTTTTTCTCATTTTGTCTGTCATAGTTGAAGTGTACCTATGATGAAAATTACAGGCCTCTCTCAACTTTTTAAGTGGGAGAACTTGCATAATTGGTGGCTGACTAAATACTTTTTTGCCCCACTGTACATCCATTCCCATGATAAATGTACTTGGGGCGAATTCTGTTTTAAGTTAATGCAGGGTGGATCACTAGTCACCATTACAAATGCATTTGGTTTTATTTGCTCTGAATATCTGTGTGTTGGTTGAGTGCACACAGCTACAGCAGTACCACACAATTTCATGCACAGGATCAAGAGTGCATGGGTTAGAATTCCACACTCTCCAGGAAACGATGGTGAGAAGGAAGAACAAAACTTGCTTTATTGCGACATTGCTTGCGTGATGGTAGGTTGCAATTGTCTCAGTGAACACTGTCAGCCACTGATGGTATTGACAGCAATGTGCTGTCCATCCTTCTTTTACAAAAGTGTGTGCTTGTGAGGGAGGTCTACTTCATCTGCCTGTGTATGTCTGTGTACATGTGTGTGTCTGTGCTCCTCTTCCCAACCCTGAACCATCACAGACATGGGAGAGTGTGGAACTGTTCGGTACGCAATGCTTGTGGATTCACAGGTCAACATACAGTACAATAGGCCAAGCCTAAAAAATTCAGTCTGATTCTCCCAAATCCGTCAGCTTGAATGCCAATGGTCTATTGACTTTTGTGCTTTTATTATCTGAATGGTCTCGACAGATGATAAAGGACGGGGCCATTCTCTCTTTCTGTTTTAAACAGTCTGTCCTGCATTTGAAAGTGAAAGTCATAGGCCATGATATATAAGATAAGAAGGAGAAAATGAGGTCAAATTCCATCAACCTGTAGCCTCATCTACTGTAAATGTGTAAAATGTGATCTAGGCTATTTAAGGAGGTATGTAGCCTGGCTGGCTCTACTGGTCAGTTGAGGTCAATCTAGACTAGAAAATGCCACTGTCATCCGTATAATTGGTTACTAGTAACTGGTTGCATGTGACTTGTAAATCTGACAGTGGTGCTGTTCAGTTAATACCACCAAACGTTGCACCTCACTGAACCATCTGAGAATAGTTGATTTGTGGGTTTTGTCAAAATACAAAAGTCACTTTCGATTGATAAGTAGATAAGCATTATAAAAGTTGATTTCTACACATTTTAATGATTTAAGATTCTTGTTGATCCTGATAATAGAAGCCCAAGGCCTAATATTCCAAAAACGGATGGTAGGAGAGCCTGCTGTTTATGTGGTTATATGTGGGTTATAAAATGATAATATGTGGACATTGGCACTGCCAGACTATAGTGCCAATTTCCCTGTAGAATAAATGCATGATTTTCTCCTCCAAAAGATGTATGGTCTGCACTCTGCAGTGCAGATAATAGGTATATTACATAAATTACAAGGACATCATCTCACTAACCTGTAAAGTCTGTGATTGAGTTGAGACGTTTACCCTCACGTTTCCAAATTCAATGAGTGCCCCACGTGGGAGGAGAGGGGATGTGACGCTTCCATTTTCGACGCTTCAGCGAACATATTCTTCTTCATAACGCGAATACACTGTAGCAGCGACAGGCAATCAAATTTGGACCAGCCTCGCATCATCACTTGAGTTTGTAGTAGGGGAATTCATTGTGGGTTGGTTACCTCCACAATAGAGAAAGCACACATTGTTTCCGCTCATTTTGGACTTGCTAGCTAGCTACAGCTGGAAAGTTCGCATTTCCGAACACCTTCAACGTGGTCAGCTTCAAGAGGTAGAAAACGGGCTGGAATTGATTTTTTTGTCACATTTTCTTAACGTAACTGTAAGTAAGACTAAGAACGTGGTGAGGTGGCTAATTGCATAGAATACAGAGCATCTTCAGCAATGAGTTGAAACATGTTAGTTAGCTTGCTAGCCGGCTACCGCTAGCTGACACATGCTCCTGCTGAATAACGCACTGATCATTTTGACCTGCGTGGCAAGAAAATAGATGGCTAATTTATAGTGCAGCTTTGGTGATAAAATACATTGCAAACGATATGTTAAATACATAATATGATGGATGGAAATCTATAAATACTTAGGCTGTGGACAGTTGGCTAGATTCGTCATTAATCGTTAATATAGCCATGTTTTGTTCTCCCTGCATGCATTTTGTGCTCAAGGCATTGTAACCATTGTTAGGTGCTCAGCTGTACAGTAGCCGGTTAACGTTAGGAAGTGCTAGCTAGCTACGGTATTGACAAGCATTGCTCACGGTTGCCTTTCAGCAGCTATCCAGAACACTGTAGGTAGTCTGGATAAATATGTGCTTGAAGGAAACGTTTTGCTGAACAGATCATTGTTTAACATGACTTATTAGCTCATAGTGTCGCTTGATGGCTGTTTTGTTCGCATGGACAGCCACCACAAGCAATAAAGATGTGCTCTATTTTCCTGGTGTTTATTGTGTATATATACATGAAAAATGTAAAGCAGCGTGTTTTATTTAAACATGTAGCTAACATTAGTGCTTCTGCTATTTTAGGCATGGATATTTACACAACCGTGCGTGCATGAAAGGGTTAATTTCGTGAGGCTTTATTTTGCCAGCATGCCCCCTCTAATAGAAAGGTTTCTTATACATGTTAGTGGGTCATCCACATTTTGAAAACGCATAGTCGTTAGTGCGCAGCGATCTGTGTTTGTGAGGTAGGTTTGGTTTCAGTTTGACTATTAAAAAAAAGTCATGATTTCGGGTTCGATAATAACAACACAATGAAACAGTGAATAAAATGTCCATGATGGTAGTGACTATGATTACTGCTTATCTCTTAACCATTTATTCACATTATTTTACTTCAATACAATATTTCAGTTCTGAATATTACATTTGTTTTATTTGATGACTTTCATTTCAAGTCATCTCATCTCTATAGAACTGCTGTCTGACAAAATCAGACAGTTTACTTCAATGTAAACAAGGCATACTTTTTTGACTGCTGAATAACAACAATCAATTTCAGGTAGAGATACTTTGTGTATGTGGACACACCTTCAAGTTAGTGGATTCGGCTATTTTAGCCACACCCGTTGTTGAGAGGTGTATACAATCGAGCACACAGCCATGCAATCTCAAAAGTTAGTTACATTTCTGCCTTGCTAGAGCTGCCCGGTCATCTGTAAGTGCTGTTATTGTGAAGTGGAAACGTCTGGGGGCAAAAACGGATCAGCCACGAAGTGGTAGGCCATACAAGAACACAAAGCAGGAGTGCTGAAGCGCATAGTGTGTAAAAATGCTGTCTTCGGTTGCAACACTCACTACCAAGTTCCAAACTGTCTCTGGAAGCAATGTCAGCACAAGAACGGTTCGTCGGGACCTTCATGAAATGGGTTTCCATGGCCGAGTAGCCGCACACAAGCATATGATCACCATGCTCAATGTTAAGCGTCAGCGGTGTAAAGCTCGCTGCCATTGGACTCTGGAATGATGAATCATGCTTCACCATCTGGCAGTCCGATGGACGAATCTGGGTTTGGCGAATGCCAGGAGAACGCTACCTTCCTGAATGTATAGTGCCAACTGTTACGTTTGGAGGATGAATAATGGTCTGGGGCTGTTTTTCATGAGTGGAGGCTGTTGTAGCAGCAATGTGTGCGTATTAATGCCCATGATTTTGGAATGAGATGTTTGACGAGCAGGTGTCCACATACTTTTGGTCGTGTAGTGTACCTCGTGAAGCAACTGCTCTCCTTTCAATCAAGCTTTCTTGTCTCTTTAATATAACAAGCTAAAAGAAACACAGATGGACAAGTAGGCATGCAATGGATTATGGTCATTATATGTAAATACCACATTTTCCATGCTAAACTATGTAGAATATTGGCCTTTTGGAAACTACAACTCCCTACTACATCGAGCAGTTCGGGCTTGATATCATTTGTCTCTAGAGAAACTGCACAATATGCGCATTGATATCACAGAAAAAACCTGAACGAAATGCCTTGTTTAAAAAAAACTACTGGGTTTCGGGTTAATCACTCAGCACTAATAGTCATTCACAGGCGCAAAGCGTCGTCACCTTTTAACCCTTCATCTATTGATAGCTAGTTATATTTGAAAATGCATCTGATGTTACATTTTAAACGATGTCTACAATCTAATGCCTGCTTGTCATCCTTTTCATTTGACAGCATGGCTGATTACCTGATCAGTGGTGGTACGGGCTATGTCCCAGAAGACGGACTCTCCGCACAACAGCTTTTCTCCGTTGGAGACGGCCTCACCTACAAGTAAGTTTAGTTCAACCACAATACAAATGCCAAATAGAACCGTATTGTGCAAGTACGCTCTCGAACTGTCCAAACCTAAGCGCAAGCGATGATGGACGATATGCGGGCGGCGCTTTGTAATGATGGCCAACACGTTTTGAATCGCAGATCTGCTCAACAACAGTCTGTTGTCGCTGATGGTCAAACGGCAGAAGAGCTATGCTCTAAAGGCGACGGGTTGACTTACAAGTGAGTAAAACGGTTGACTTTTCAACCATTTTGACACTATATACACTATACTGTAAAAACCTATTGTCTCCAAACGATGAGTTCATATAGGGGAAGCAAATGATTGTCCCATTAAAAATAGATTTGAATCAATAAAGTACCTTGTTGATGAATTTGGCAGAAGTAAACACCACATTCGTCACCAATTGTATTATTTAAATTTTTAGCTGGCTGAGAAAAACACTGATCTGTACAGATGAATGAGTAGGACAGGGGTGGTGGGGGTTGATTGTTTATTAACCTGATCTGTACAGATGAATGAGTAGGACAGGGGTGGTGGGGGTTGATTGTTTATTAACCTGATCTGTACAGATGAATGAGTAGGACAGGGGTGGTGGGGGATGATTGTTTATTAACCTGATCTGTACAGATGAATGAGTAGGACAGGGGTGGTGGGGGATGATTGTTTATTAACCTGATCTGTACAGATGAATGAGTAGGACAGGGGTGGTGGGGGATGATTGTTTATTAACCTGATCTGTACAGATGAATGAGTAGGACAGGGGTGGTGGGGGATGATTGTTTATTAACCTGATCTGTACAGATGAATGAGTAGGACAGGGGTGGTGGGGGATGATTGCTTATTAACCTGATCTGTACAGATGAATGAGTAGGACAGGGGTGGTGGGGGTTGATTGCTTATTAACCTGATCTGTACTATAGGATGATATTTGCTTCCGGTAATGATATGACTGCATCTTGAACTGCTCTGAAGAATCATAGTGCATGAACTGCTATTTGATTCTTTGAGACATTCAATCACTATCTAATCTATCTAGTAATGACATCTGACTGCACTCATATCCTAAGGCCCTTTCTTTATCTGCTCATTTCATATTCACTTGTTTTTACTTTCACTGAATAACCCTCAATTCACTTTCACTCTGTTTAAAACTAACTTGATTTCAACAAGCGAAGCATTGGGCTGCCCCAATATGGCAGACGGTCATTGCATTGGTATGTTGCCACAGCAAGCTACTTCATTAATTTCACCCCTTTGCCCAAGACTGTTGCCCAAAATTCTTTGCATCGTTTTGCTTCTTGAACATACCTCTGGCTAGAGGACTTGACAAAAATGACTAACTGCTATATAAATGCTTCCAACACCTACTTGTTAAAATAGAGTAACATTCACGTCCTTGTGTTGATGTTGTAGCCTATGTCTTCTGACTATATGTGGGTCTGTCCCAAATGGTACCCTGTCCCCTACAAAGTGCATTACTTTTGACCATAGGCAATAGGGTGCCATTTAGTACGGAACCTATGTTACAGATTAAATGGATACCGTAGGGCCTCCCAAGTGGTGCAGCAGTGCTCTGTCGAGCCGGGCGCTTGCAAGCTGACACGGTAGCCAGTTGGACGGTCTTTCCTCCGACTCATTGGTGCAGCTGGCTTCCGGGTTAAGCGAGCAGTGTGTCAAGAAGCAGTGCGGCTTGGCAGGGTCGTGTTTGAGGACGCATGGCTCTTGACCTTCGCCTAAACAGAGTCCGTAGGGGAGTTGCAGCAATCGTACAAGACTCTAACTACCAATGGAATATCATGAAATTGGGGAGAAAAAAGGGGGTAAAAGTTGAAAAAATATATATATTAAATGGATATACCCTGTTCATTCTAAACCGATTATGTGGCGTTTGTGAGACAAACAATATTTAGACAACAAGCAGGTACAACTCAACCATTTTGTTTCTTACAGTTTAACACTAATTGCTGCTGTAAGTTGCTCTGGATAAGAACGTCTGCTAAATGACTAAATGTTATGGTTCAGACTTAACAACATCCACACAATAAGTGTATTCACTATTTACATTACACATTTGAATGGAGAGTTAGACCTAGTTCACAGGGGTTAATTGATTAGGCAGTGTGTGTGATACCGGCGAGTCCCTCCACTCCTTAATGAAGCACGTCCTGCTTAAAGGCAAGGCAGAGCACATGACTAGCCCGAGGTACTGTCATGTGAGCGTCTCGGGGGACGACATCAGAGGAAGTCTGGGCCCGTATTTCCTGTATCATACAGCTGTCTCCACCATGGCAACCACAGACCACTGCCTCACAAACATGGCAACCACAGACCACTGCCTCACAAACATGGCAACCACAGACCACTGCCTCACAAACATGGCAACCACAGACCACTGCCTCACAAACATGGCAACCACAGACCACTGCCTCACAAACATGGCAACCACAGACCACTGCCTCACAAACATGGCAACCACAGACCACTGCCTCACAAACATGGCAACCACAGACCACTGCCTCACAAACATGGCAACCACAGACAACTGCCTCACAAACATGGCAACCACAGTCAACTGCCTCACAAACATGGCAACCACAGACAACTGCCTCACAAACATGCAACCACAGACCACTGCCTCACAAACATGGCCACCCAGGATGGTAGCGACAGTGGCTCAATCTCAATTCGTCTTTCCCTATCTCCTCGGCTCCTTTTTAACCCTATTAAAGGAGAGGGTCTAAAGTCACTCCCCTCTGACTTTCTTCTCCAATGTATTTTGAGAGGGAGGCGGGGAGACGGGACGCAAGGAATCAAAGGCAAGATAAATTGAGAAAGATCCAGTGAGAACACATCTGGCTAAGGCCTACTGGCTTTGAGGTGTTTGCTTACCTGTTGCTGCTGTAATCTGGAAGGCTTACTGTCCACACAAACACGCTGGAGCTGAATATACGCTCCCTTATGAAAGTGTTCGCCAGGGTGAGCTGAGATGTTCTGTCAGGGTCTCAAGACCATTTCACCAAGCTGAATCAGGGTGAGCTGAGATGCTCTGTCAGGGTCTCAAGGCCATTTCACCAAGCTGGATCAGGGTGAGCTGAGATGCTCTGTCAGGGTCTCAAGACCATTTCACCAAGCTGGATCAGGGTGAGCTGAGATGCTCTGTCAGGGTCTCAAGACCATTTCACCAAGCTGGACCAGGGTGAGCTGAGATGTTCTGTCAGGGTCTCAAGACCATTTCACCAAGCTGGATCAGGGTGAGCTGAGATGCTCTGTCAGGGTCTCAAGACCATTTCACCAAGCTGGATCAGGGTGAGCTGAGATGCTCTGTCAGGATCTCAAGACCATTTCATCAGGGTGAGCTGAGATGTTCTGTCAGGGTCTCAAGACCATTTCACCAAGCTGGATCAGGGTGAGCTGAGATGCTCTGTCAGGGTCTCAAGACCATTTCACCAAGCTGGATCAGGGTGAGCTGAGATGCTCTGTCAGGGTCTCAAGGCCATTTCACCAAGCTGGATCAATATTCTTTCAGCAACTCAACATTTTCTAGTACAGCAGACGATTCTGCTGCATGTTATTATCATATATTACCCCTGTCATAAAGTATTCATCAATGCAGTCATTTTCTGTCAATGGCTTCATGGGAGGATTCCATGATGATGTCTTATGATCACAGCCACTTAATCATCCTCAGCTTCTAATTAGCCCCATTCAAGCCCCCTCATCTCTCCAACGCAATTCTCCCCCGGGACATTGGTGTAGAAGACAATGTATTCTCAATCCACTTACGTGGCAAAGGGACGAGAAATGAAAAGATTACAATCGTGACATAATTCTACATGTGCAGTGCACTGCCGTTGCAGAAGTGTAGAACCACGTTATGAAGTAGTGCTATCCAGGCTTGTGTCAAATTGTCTGCATGAAATGAAGATGAATCAAGTCGCACCCAGCATTACTAGGGCCCGAAGCGATTTTAATAACAGAACTGTCAGGCAATAGATATTTATACATTAATAGTATGCAAGACTAGACAGGTAAGTGCACTCTAAATCAGACCTACGCACTTTCTCTACTTAGTGGCTGAAGGGTCATAATAATGTCTAACTCGGGCAGTTTGTGGTTGTCTACAGCACTTGTGTGGCCGAAATGGCATCATGCATTTGTCCACATTCAACATTCGAATGCACACCATATTGAAAGGTAGTCAGTGTTGTCTTTGGTATTTAAAACCCTAATGTGTCACGTGTGCCAAGTCACACTCTAGTTAGTTCTTCTCGAATGCCGTATATAATTATTTACTCCTGTGGACAAAACATACATTTGAACCTGGACAAAAAACAATTTCATTGCTTTTAGGTGTGCCATCTCCACAAGGTAAGTCCTAATCTAGGTCTTACTCATCAAGATCCCATTTTCCACATATTTTCTGTTGCATTCTGGGTCAACCTGGCCACTTAACTTCTTAGTGATCCCTTCGCGTGCCAATCCGTTAACGGGATTGATTTGACAAAACCCAGTGAAATAGCAGCGCGCCAAATTCAAAAACAGAAATACTCATAATAACAATTCATGAATCATACAAGTGTTATAGATCGGTTCAAAGATGAACTTCTTGTTAATCCAGCCACAGTGTCAGATTTCAAAAAGGCTTTACGGCGAAAGAAAACCATGCTATTATTTGAGGACAGCACCCCATCAAACAAACACATGAAAATCACATTTCAGCCCACCAGGCGCGACACAAAAGTCAGAAATAACGATATAATTCATGCCTTACCTTTGAAGATCTTCTTCTGTTGGCACTCCAATATGTCCATTAAACATCACAAATGGCCCGTTTGTTCGATAAATTCTGTCGTTATATCTCCAAAATATCCATTTATTTGGCGCGTTTGATCCAGAAAAACACCGGTTCCAACTCACACATGACTACAAAGTATCTAATATAGTTACCTGTAAATTTGATCCAAACATTTAAAACAACTTTCCTAATCCAACTTTAGGTATTTTTAAATGTAAATAATCAATAAAATTTAAGACGGGATAAACTGTGTTCAATACCGGACGAAAACACAGTGGAGCGAGTTTTCGGGTCGCGCGCCCCAACCACAACAGTACACTAGACTTGACCCTCGTTCTGAACAGCCCTACTCCTTCATTTCTCAAAGGAAAAACATCAACCAATTTCTAAAGGCTGACATCTAGTGGAAGCGATAGGAACTTCAAGCAAGTGTCTTAGAAATGTAGATCCACATAGAAAACCCATTGAAAAGAGAGACCTCAAAGTTTTTTCCTGGATGGTTTGTCCTCGGGGTATCGTCTGCCAAATAAGTTATGTTATACTCACAGACATAATTTTAACAGTGTTAGAAACTTTAGAGTGTTTTCTATCCAAATCTACCAATTATATGCATATCCTAGCTTCTTGGCCTGAGTAACAGGCAGTTTACTTTGGGCACGTTTTTCATCCGGATGTCAAAATACTGCCCCCTAGCCTTAAGAAGTTTTAAGTATAGGTTACAGGTTAAACCCAAGTGACCACTGTAACTTGTATTCTGTAATGGAAATTGGTGGCAAATCCAAAAACTCGAAATAAATGAAATGGCTACTTATCAACTGATCCAGTGACACCTTTTACCATTTGGCTCATGCTGGTTAGGGGTAGGTCTGGCTATTGCGAGCTGATCCAGAATCAGCTGAGTTTTGTGGTTTCCTTAAATACTGGCAGATGTTTTCCCCTCTGCCTCCCTGTCCCAGACTGTGTTGATGTTTGTGAGGTGTCTGGCGGTTGCAGCCGGACCCCTCCCTGTCCCGTTTGGTAGACATATTTTAGGCCCCATCTCTTCACCCACACAGGCGGAGGAGAGAGAGGAATGGTCTGATGGATGATAAAGGCCAGGGGGCCATTCTCTCTCTTTCTCTCTCTCTTTCTCTCTCTCTCTCTCTCTGTTTTTGTTTCTCTCGCTCGTTCCTCCCGTTCTATCTGATTTAGAGCCCATTCTCTCCTGCACTCCTCCCTCTTATTATGGTATTCACTTTTTCCCAATCTCTCTCTGACAGACTCACTTATTCGTCTCTCCCTCTCTGTCCAGTCTGTCTGTTTTCACACCCATCTGCCAAACCACCAGATCCACCCATCTGAAAAACACACATCATCCTTCTTTTTCCCTCTGTCTCATGCTCTCTACCGCTCTCTCTCTGCCTGCCATTGTGTTCATACAGTCTAAGAAATGAAGTTGAACCCCATATGCTTTTGTCAAGCACTGGACGAACAGGGTGAGACAGTGTTTCTCTTTAGACTAGAGTACAAGGCAAAGGGAAGGGGCAGCTTGATCAGCGATCACTAGAGGGCGAACTTATGAACGTACAATTTTTGGGATCAAGACATTTTCTATTAGTTCTTAACGCAAACTCACTTGTAGTTTAGTTTATTCAAATTTATACAACAGGCAACTTTCGGGTCAGACTCCTCAACCATTGCGAGCACTAGTTTCCCCTATGTCGTTACCAGGCTCGGTCGAAGAAGCATTTCTAGGGGCTAATTTGCACATATTCCCCTTTTGGCTTTCAACACTTCCTGCTTTGGACCCAACTCCAACATGGTGGAGGTACTTGTAAACGTTGAAATTGGGTGGGGTGAGGGGTTTATAATAGGCCACTTCTGACCCACTGTCACCAGTTGGCTGGCAGTTGCATTGCACTGCACAATGAATCTTGTAGTCCTCTTGTCTTAAGCCATCTTTCTTTAGCCATGACTACCTGTGAACCTTGACTCCTGACCTCTTGCTCTGTCTGTCTTTCAGCGACTTCCTGATTCTGCCGGGCTTCATTGATTTTGCCTCGGACGATGTGGTGAGTAGTCCTCTCTTCTCTGACTGTCAAGACCTTCCAGAAAGCTAAGACAATTCAATATGGGTTTTGAGCTACAGGCTACCCTTCGACCTAGCTTCAGCCTACTGTTCTGTTCATGGGCTCAATTCCACTTTGTTCTGAGACCCTCTTTCCTAGCCCATTCCTCTTAAGTGTTCAGGGTAATGGGGTAGAGTAATGTGGTAGAGTAATGGGTAGGTTACAAGCCATACGTTGAAGGCTGCTCTTAGCCTGTTGAACTGGTTAGTGTCCTCCAGTTTTACATGTTTTTTTCATATAACCTTTATATAACTAGGCAAGTCAGTTAAGAACAAATTCTTATTTACAATGATGGCCTACCTGGGAACAGTGGGTTAACTGCCTTGTTCAGGGGCAGAACTACTAAATAAAAAACGACCCATTTTTACCTTGTCAGCTCAGGGATTCGATACAGCAACCTTTCGGTTACTGGCCCAATGCTCTAACCACTAGGCTACCTGCTGGTTACTGGCCCAACACTCTAACCACTAGGCTACCTGCTGGTTACTGGCCCAACGCTCTAACCACTAGGCTACCTGCTGGTTACTAGCCCAACGCTCTAACCACTAGGCTACCTGCTGGTTACTGGCCCAGCTCTCTAACCACTAGGCTACCTGCTGGTTACTGGCCCAACGCTCTAACCACTAGGCTACCTGCTGGTTACTGGCCCAACGCTCTAACCACTAGGCTACCTGCTGGTTACTGGCCCAACGCTCTAACCACTAGGCTACCTGCTGGTTACTGGCCCTACGCTCTAACCACTAGGCTACCTGCTGGTTACTGGCCTAACGCTCTAACCACTAGGCTACCTGCTGGTTACTGGCCCAACGCTCTAACCACTAGGCTACCTGCTGGTTACTGGCCCAGCGCTCTAACCACTAGGCTACCTGCTGGTTACTGGCCCAACGCTCTAACCACTAGGCTACCTGCTGGTTACTGGCCCAACGCTCTAACCACTAGGCTACCTGCTGGTTACTGGCCCAACGCTCTAACCACTAGGCTACCTGCTGGTTACTGGCCCAACGCTCTAACCACTAGGCTACCTGCTGGTTACTGGCCCAACGCTCTAACCACTAGGCTACCTGCTGGTTACTGGCCCAGCGCTCTAACCACTAGGCTACCTGCTGGTTACTGGCTCAACGCTCTAACCACTAGGCTACCTGCTGGTTACTGGCCCAATGCTCTAACCACTAGGCTACCTGCTGGTTACTGGCCCAACGCTCTAACCACTAGGCTACCTGCTGGTTACTGGCCCTACGCTCTAACCACTAGGCTACCTGCTGGTTACTGGCCCAACGCTCTAACCACTAGGCTACCTGCTGGTTACTGGCCCAACGCTCTAACCACTAGGCTACCTGCTGGTTACTGGCCCTACGCTCTAACCACTAGGCTACCTGCTGGTTACTGGCCCAACGCTCTAACCACTAGGCCGTCCCAGACTGGTTCTTCCAGATCTCTGAAAACTACAGGGATAATGACTATGGGTGCACCAAGTGGGAGCAGTATTGCTTCCTACACATTCCTTATTATTTCAGCAGACACTCCTTGCCAGAGCCACTTCTGAAACCAAAGCCTCTTTACAGTATGCTGTGTCCACACAGATGCACAAAACAACCCTCTGCATTCAAAGCCAAAACCTCATTCTGTAATTGCAGATTTTCCAAAAATAATTTTTACTCCCAGCTTCTTTCGTCATCCCTAACCTCCTAGCCACCCTATTTTTTTACCAAGATGGCCTCCCACGCCTGGTCTCTCTGTCTCTCTCTCTCTGTTTACGGTTGTGCCTGGTTGGTTGGTTGCTCACTCTTCTCTCAGGGGATGATGTGAGCGTTAATCTCAGGCTTTATTTGAAATCCCCCTGCTCTTCTCTCTCGTCCATCAGGAGTTTTTAATCTAATTGATATCTCTAATCTCCTTTTTTGTCCAGACTAGAACACAGCCCTTACTGCTGTGGAAGGTGCCTGTCTGCGTTGTTGCCGTGGCGTTGTGGGTAGTCTCCGTAGGGTTGTAACCTGGTCTATTTTCTTGACGGTGGAGTCAGTCTCTGGTAACTTGGACGAGCCTGTGTTTCTGTCTCAACTGTGAATACAGTCAAAGTTCATGCGATAATACTTGTTTAGACTAGTTTAAAATAGACCCCCCCCCCCCTCTTCCACACAGGGATGTTTTATACGTGTGAGGTGGGCTTCTGTCTGGTGTTTCAATGGGGAAATTATTGCTGGTCACACCATGTGCAGAGGTGGTCTCTCCATTTTAAAGGTTGGCCCTTTGTAGAATTTGGCAGGGTGGTGCAGTTGAGCTAACAAAATGGCTGCCAGTGTCCAGTCTTTTTCTTCACCCCCCCCCATTTCAGAAACACAATAGTTGGTATGGTAGTTTACATTTGCCAAAGATAAGGGAGGGAAGCTCTTACCGTCATAAAATGCACACTCTGGTTTTCTCATGGGTGAGGAATGCCATGTTTTCCCTCCCAGCTGAGAAGACTGTGGAAGTGGCCGAGACTTTTTTATTTTATAAAAGGGAACTTTCCCAGTGTGTTGGCAGATAGTTTCTAACAAGGTCACAGCCTGATTGTGCAAAACATCTCCAGAAAGACTTGGGTCCCCTCAGTCACATGCATCAGTTTAGTCAAAGCAACATCGGTCTTGTCTCTCTGTTGACAGATTAAAAATATATATATTTTTTTATTTTATTTAACTAGGCAAGTCAGTTAAGAACAAATTATTATTTACAATGACTGCCTAGCCTGGCCGAACCCAGACGTTGCTGGGCCAATTGTGCGCCGCCCTATGGGACTCCCAATCACTGCCGGATGTGATGCAGCTGCGCCATTCGGGAGCCCATATAAAATGTAGCACCTGATAATTTACATTTAGGTCAGATGGCGATGTCTGCTTTCCAGTTGCATGTTCTTTACTTGCTGTTGCAACTCTCGTCTGAGACTTTGAGACTCATCGTCCAGTCAGCCATAGAAAGCATGCTTCTGATCCTTGACCAAAAGCTGCCATTTTCCTTAGGCCAATCCACAGGACAAACTTGCTTGTTGGAGCATGTCTGCCCCCTAGTGGACAACTGAGAAAGCAACCTTTACCATTACAAGCAGATGGTCAAGGTTCTCTTTTCTTCATGAAGTAAATGACTTACGTATTAGAAATGAATAATATTGAGTATATTTCCTGTGTGGACATTTACACTCACTGCAACAGATTGTAATACCTCAAATGGGCTGACCAATCAGTGCTCCTGCATAGTGGCTAACCGGGCTATCTGCATTGTGTCCCACTCTTTTACACTACTGCTACTCTCTGTTCATCATATATGCATAGTAACTTTAACCATATCTACATGTACATACTACCTCAATCAGCCTGACTAACTGGTGTCTGTATGTAGCCTCGCTACTGTATATAGCCTCGCTACTGTATATAGCCTGTCTTTTTACTGTTTTATAACTTTACCTACCAATTGTTCACCTAATACCTTTTTTGCACTATTGTTTAGAGCTTGTAAGTAAGCATTTCACTGTAAGGTCTACTACACCTGTTGTATTCAGCACACGTGACAAATAAACTTTGATTTGATTTAATATTATCTAGTGTGCTGAGTGACTGATTTCCTGAACATGTTGTGGGTTATTGAGCCAAGATGTCCTCCTTACTTTCTCCACCAGGACCTGACCTCTGCCCTGACCAGGAAGATCACCCTGAAGACGCCTCTCATCTCCTCCCCCATGGACACAGTCACAGAGTCATCGATGGCCATCGCCATGGCGGTGAGACCTTGCAGCCTGACATGCGAGCCAGTAAAAAATATATATATGTGTGTCCTCTATGCTAGAAATTACTGTGCGCTTTCCACATCTGCCCCAATCGAAGTGTTTTGTGTTGCTGGGGGGAAACGTACCATAAACAGTATTCCTTCTCCCAAAAGGGTTTTGTGTTGCTGGGGGGAAACGTACCATAAACAGTATTCCTTCTCCCAAAAGGGTTTTGTGTTGCTGGGGGGAAACGTACCATAAACAGTATTCCTTCTCCCAAAAGGGTTTTTTATTTGTCGGGTGTTTTTTAATGCCTTTAGCTCATGGGAGGCATCGGCCTCATCCATCACAACTGCACCCCTGAATTCCAAGCCAACGAGGTCCGCAAGGTTAAGGTGAGACCCCATAAACGCCTATGAAAGCATTTACCCTGTAGTTAATGACTTGCATCATTTTATATTGATTGGTATTAAATGGGTTGCAGTGCATCTATACACACAATGGTTTATTAACAGATATTTGTTGTTTGTCCAGAGGTTTGAGCAGGGCTTCATCACAGACCCTCTTGTAATGAGCCCGCGTCACACGGTGGGGGACGTGTTCGAGGCCAAGACTCGCCACGGCTTCTCTGGCATCCCCGTCACCGAGACTGGCAAGATGGGCAGCAAGCTGGTGGGCATCATCACCTCCAGAGACATCGACTTCCTCTCCGAGAAGGACCACAGCCGACCACTGGAGGAGGCCATGACTAAGCGGGAGGAGCTAGTGGTGGCTCCAGCCGGTGTCACGCTGAAAGAGGCTAACGACATTCTACAGCGGAGCAAAAAAGGTGAGCCAGTCGGTCCTTCTAGGAGTCTATTGTGGCCTGTTTTCTGGTACATTGTTCTATTGTATCATCCTCAACTTATTATTGATTAGATTGTCTTTGGTTTGCTGTACGAGGTCATTTATGAACTGTTTGAGGTTAGATGGCAGAATTACAAAGTCTCTTCGCTCTCTCTCCCCCCCCCCCACCCCCACCAGGCAAGCTGCCCATCGTGAACGACAGTGATGAGCTGGTATCCATCATCGCCAGGACAGACTTGAAGAAGAACAGGGACTACCCCCTGGCCTCCAAAGACTCTCGCAAACAGCTGCTGTGCGGAGCCGCCATCGGCACCAGGGACGACGACAAGTACAGACTGGACCTACTGATGCAGGCTGGGGTCGACGTGGTCGTACTGGTGGGTTTGAGGTTGGGGTTATGGTTATGGTTAGGATCCAGATGGGGTTTAGATTACGGTAGATGGGAGGGTTGGGTTAGGGGTTGATCATACAGTTTTGGTGGACATGGTGGTTAGGGGTGATCAGGCTGGTCATACAGTTGTTTTTTTTTTTTTAATTTTACCCCTTTTTCTCCCCAATTTCGTGGTATCCAATTGTTTAGTAGCTACTATCTTGTCTCATCGCTACAACTCCCGTACGGGCTCGGGAGAGACAAAGGTTGAAAGTCATGCGCCACAAGAGTCGCTGGTGCGCGATGAGACAAGGATTTCCCTACCGGCCAAACCCTCCGGACGACGCTAGGCCAATTGTGCGTCGCCCCACGGACCTCCTGGTCGCGGCCGGTTACGACAGAGCCTGGACGCGAACCCAGAGTCTCTGGTGGCACAGCTGGCGCTGCAGTACAGCGCCCTTAACCACTGTGCCACCCGGGAGGCCCCGGTCATACAGTTTGGTGGACATGGTGGTTAGGGGCGAGTTACGGTTGGGTTTCAGGTCTAAATGGCAGTAGACCGTGGCACTGCAGTGCAGACATGACTTGTTTTCTCTGTTTCTGCAGGATTCCTCACAAGGCAACTCTGTGTATCAGGTCAACATGATCAACTACATCAAACAGAAGTACAGCGAGCTGCAGGTGGTGGGAGGGAACGGTGAGAGAGTGGAGCGCTGGGACAGGATTTATCACTATATGACACTTCCAGCCATCCACTTTCAGATCTTTGAGAGGCTATCAAGATCGGTCTTGGGGGGGGAAATACATTAGACACTTACACACTAAACCTTTCTTTTCCTACCTTCTGATGATGTTGTGTTCTGTCTCTTGTAGTGGTGACGGCAGCCCAGGCCAAGAACCTGATTGATGCAGGAGTGGACGCTCTGAGAGTGGGCATGGGCTGTGGCTCCATCTGTATCACCCAGGAAGGTAGTGACCCCACCCCCTGATACTATCAACCTTACAGGATCAATTCACATCTGAATGCAGGATAGGACTGTTGCTGGTTTTATATTTCAACCCACTTGCGGAATTGACTGAGTTGAAATGGAATTGACCCAACCCAGAATCTACACCTTGCGTGCGATTTGGAATTGTAGTATTACGTCTAAACGTTATGATATATGAGTGTAGTGATGTTAAATAGAAATGTGATAATTCGCATAGGATTCTCTACCCATAGCAGCTGGCTTTGGATCAGTTCTAATGTATAGGTCAACCGCTGAAGCTACACAGCAAAACTGGAGAAGGATCAGAGCAGCGAGTAACCAACCAAGATGCTACGCTGGTTGCTAGTCTCTGTCGCCGTGGTGATTTATGAAGGCTCTGCTCTTGGTTACCATGGCGACGACTTTCTCCACAGCATTACGTTCAGCAAATAATGGCAAACGTTTTTCAAGCGCAAAACAAACATCCTTATTGGAAGAACATATTCAATCTGTTTATTTTTTAACTGAACACCTTGATTCTGATATTACTTCCGTAAACAAATCCATCCATCCATCGGGCCCAACCGAACACCGCCTGACTACACCGGTCATAGGATATGTTACCATGGTAAGGTGACGCATTTCCTGTCTCCGTCTCCCGTAGTGATGGCGTGCGGGCGGCCTCAGGGCACCTCGGTGTATAAGGTGGCAGAGTATGCTAGACGTTTCGGTGTGCCAGTCATCGCAGACGGTGGCATTCAGACCGTGGGTCACGTGGTCAAGGCTCTCTCACTTGGGGCATCCACAGGTACCTTTCACTCACTTGTTAATTCATGCGTTCACTCTTCCATAGTCATTCATTCTCTTTCATTGTCATGCATTCATTATCATTCACTCTTCTGTTGTCACTTATTCACCCATTCATTCATTCATTAGCTTAATCCTTCATTAACCCCTTTTATAGCATGCACTAGGTCAATGTCGTTCATTTCATAGGCTTAAATAGGTGTATAGCAGGTCTGTCCAATGTCGGTCCTGGAGGGCCCAAACACTTCTGGTTTTCATCCTCGCCTTCTAATCAGGGACTAATTCAGACCTGGGACACCAAGTGAGTGCAATTAACTACCAGGTAGAACCAGAAACCAGAAGTTTTTCAGACCTTCAGGAACAGAATTGAACAGCCCAGGTCTATAGTATTATAGTATCTTGATGTCTTTGGGCTAGTTTTCTGTTTCCCACTGTTGATCTCACGTCTATTCCTCTAATCCACTGTTGATCTCACGTCTATTCCTCTAATCCACTGTTGATCTTACGTCTATTCCTCTAATCCACTGTTGATCTCACGTCTATTCTTCTAATCCACTGTTGATCTCACGTCTATTCCTCTAATCCACTGTTGATCTCACGTCTATTCTTCTAATCCACTGTTGATCTCACGTCTATTCTTCTAATCCACTGTTGATCTCACGTCTATTCCTCTAATCCACTGTTGATCTCACGTCTATTCTTCTAATCCACTGTTGATCTCACGTCTATTCTTCTAATCCACTGTTGATCTCACGTCTATTCCTCTAATCCACTGTTGATCTCACGTCTATTCCTCTAATCCACTGTTGATCTCACGTCTATTCTTCTAATCCACTGTTGATCTCACGTCTATTCCTCTAATCCACTGTTGATCTCACGTCTATTCCTCTAATCCACTGTTGATCTCACGTCTATTCCTCTAATCCACTGTTGATCTCACGTCTATTCTTCTAATCCACTGTTGATCTCACGTCTATTCTTCTAATCCACTGTTGATCTCTCATCTATTCTTCTAATCCACTGTTGATCTCACGTCTATTCTTCTAATCCACTGTTGATCTCACGTCTATTCCTCTAATCCACTGTTGATCTCACGTCTATTCTTCTAATCCACTGTTGATCTCACGTCTATTCCTCTAATCCACTGTTGATCTCACGTCTATTCCTCTAATCCACTGTTGATCTCACGTCTATTCCTCTAATCCACTGTTGATCTCACGTCTATTCCTCTAATCCACTGTTGATCTCACGTCTATTCTTCTAATCCACTGTTGATCTCACGTCTATTCTTCTAATCCACTGTTGATCTCTCATCTATTCTTCTAATCCACTGTTGATCTCACGTCTATTCTTCTAATCTACTGTTGAGCTCATGTCTATTCCTCTAATCGACTGTTGATCTCACGTCTATTCCTCTAATCCACTGTTGATCTCACGTCTATTCTTCTAATCTACTGTTGAGCTCATGTCTATTCCTCTAATCGACTGTTGATCTCACGTCTATTCTTCTAATCCACTGTTGATCTCATGTCTATTCCTCTAATTCATTCAAAGCTGATTGATGGTAATCAAAGCTAATGTAAAGCCAATGTGAAGCTAATCGAAGTAACAAAACACTAGCCGTACCGACAATTAGTTGGATAAATGCTTACCAACCAATGACCTTGGTTGGTTATGACCTCTTCCGCCCCTCCCCAGTGATGATGGGCTCGTTGCTAGCGGCGACCACGGAGGCTCCGGGGGAGTACTTCTTCTCGGACGGCGTGCGGCTGAAGAAGTACCGCGGCATGGGCTCTCTGGACGCCATGGAGAAGAGCACCAGCAGCCAGAAACGCTACTTCAGGTAGGGAGGACATCACACACTAGAGCTGCAGCCCAAATCACATCCTATTCCCTGGCCTGTATAGTGCACTACTTCTGACCAGGGGCCATAGGGAATAGGGTGCCATTTGGGACTAACTCTTGATCAGACACTACTAGAATTCATAGGAGGGTTGGAATGAAGACCAGGTAAACAAAGTTGTTGCACATCAACAGTTGCTGTTGAATGAAATTAATATTTTATGTCTGATTATATACATGTATTTATTGGTTTGTCCTTCATTTCAGACGGTTCACATTGTAATACAATATATGACAAATGTCATTTTCTCAAAACAAATGATGCCAACTTTCCTGGGTTTAAGCTGCTCTCTGTGCTCTCATTTGAGAATTTCGCTGTCCATTAGCAGTGTCTAAACCGTCTCTGTGTTCTGACTGGCTGATTCTACAGCAGTGTCTAAACCGTCTCTGTGTTCTGACTGATTCCACAGCAGTGTCTAACCCGTCTCTGTGTTCTGACTGGCTGATTCCACAGCAGTGTCTAACCCGTCTCTGTGTTCTGACTGGCTGATTCCACAGCAGTGTCTAAACCGTCTCTGTGTTCTGACTGGCTGATTCTACAGCAGTGTCTAAACCGTCTCTGTGTTCTGACTGGCTGATTCTACAGCAGCGTCTAACCCGTCTCTGTGTTCTGACTGGCTGATTCTACAGCAGCGTCTAACCCGTCTCTGTGTTCTGACTGGCTGATTCCCCAGCCTTGTCTAAACCGTCTCTGTGTTCTGACTGGCTGATTCCACAGCCGTGTCTAACCCGTCTCTGTGTTCTGACTGGCTGATTCCACAGCAGTGTCTAACCCGTCTCTGTGTTCTGACTGGCTGATTCCACAGCAGTGTCTAACCCGTCTCTGTGTTCTGACTGGCTGATTCCACAGCAGTGTCTAACCCGTCTCTGTGTTCTGACTGTCTGATTCCACAGCAGTGTCTAACCCGTCTCTGTGTTCTGACTGGCTGATTCCACAGCAGTGTCTAACCCGTCTCTGTGTTCTGACTGGCTGATTCCACAGCAGTGTCTAACCCGTCTCTGTGTTCTGACTGGCTGATTCCACAGCAGTGTCTAACCCGTCTCTGTGTTCTGACTGGCTGATTCCACAGCAGTGTCTAACCCGTCTCTGTGTTCTGACTGGCTGATTCCACAGCAGTGTCTAACCCGTCTCTGTGTTCTGACTGGCTGATTCCACAGCAGTGTCTAACCCGTCTCTGTGTTCTGACTGGCTGATTCCACAGCAGTGTCTAACCCGTCTCTGTGTTCTGACTGGCTGATTCTACAGCAGTGTCTAACCCGACTCTGTGTTCTGACTGGCTGATTGTCTCTGTGTTCTGACTGGCTGATTCTACAGCAGCGTCTAACCCGTCTCTGTGTTCTGACTGGCTGATTCCCCAGCCTTGTCTAAACCGTCTCTGTGTTCTGACTGATTCCACAGCAGTGTCTAACCCGTCTCTGTGTTCTGACTGGCTGATTCCACAGCAGTGTCTGACCCGTCTCTGTGTTCTGACTGGCTGATTCCACAGTGAAGGGGACAAGGTGAAGGTGGCTCAGGGTGTGTCCGGCTCTGTTCAGGACAAGGGCTCCATCCACAAGTTTATCCCCTACCTGATCGCTGGCATCCAACATGGCTGTCAGGACATCGGCGCGAAGAGTCTCTCTGTTCTACGGTGAGTTGTGTGTGAGGTAGAGGGGACCAGTGTGTGTGATCTCTGATAGTAGTGTGTGTGTGTGACTGAGTGATCTCTGATATTGTGTTGTTTTCCACAGCTCCATGATGTACTCTGGAGAGCTGAAGTTTGAGAAGAGGACCACGTCTGCTCAGGTGGAAGGAGGAGTCCATGGGCTTCACTCGTACGTTGGACTCTGTCTCCCACACACGCACACACACACACAGTGGAATTGAAATGTGTGTGTAGCAGTAGATAGCCATGACTTTTCTACGACTGATAGTGTTGCCTCTTTCTCAGACATCAGTCCTCTTTCTCTGTCTTTCACCATAGATGTTCTGTTGTTCCATGTAAGTACACGTACATAGACCTGTGAAGTGAAGGGTGTGTCCTAGTGGTGGGCCCCACATCTCCATTTGCATGTAGAACAACTCTCCCCTTGTTTCTAAATTGAAAGGCTAAGTTTTTGATCTTGTTGATTTAAATGATCCAGGTTGGAAATGTAAATCTTACCTTTAGATAAGTGCTTCCCATCTTGATGTTTGAATCTGGCAGCTAGCCTATAAGGACGGCTAATATGGCGATGTGACGTTCCCCTTCAGACTATTATCTTGTTAGTGGGAGGAGGGGTGCTCGCCATTACGTATTTCATCTTTGAATGGGGATGAATTATGGGAAGCTTTGTCTCCTCTCTCTGTCCACTAGCCTCCTTCCATCCTCTCCTTCCCCAGTTATCCATAGGGCAGATAACCCTGTAATAAGTATACTGGCAAGATGATGGGGGATTGAATGGGATTTGTCAATCTTTGTTTTATAGTTGAATAAGTATCTTATTGCTTAGACAGATTGATAGCTGATGTAGTAGGAAAGGGTCATTGATAAGTTCTATCCGGTTGTTTTAGGGCAGGTAATAGGAGTTGTTTTGTGTGTTTTAGGGCAGGTGATAGAACAATTCCTATGTGTTTTAGGGCAGGTGATAGGAATTGTTCTGTGTGTTTTAGAGCAGGTAATAGGAATTGTTTCATGTGTTTAAGGGCAGGTAATAGGAATTGTTCTGTGTGTTTAAGGGCAGGTAATAGGAATTGTTCTGTGTGTTTAAGGGCAGGTAATAGGAATTGTTCTGTGTGTTTTAGGGCAGGTGATAGGAATTGTTTTGTCTGTTTTAGAGCAGGTGATAGAACAATTCCTATGTGTTTTAGGGCAGGTAATAGGAATTGTTCTGTGTGTTTTAGGGCAGGTAATAGGAATTGTTCTGTGTGTTTTAGAGCAGGTGATAGGAATTGTTTTGTCTGTTTTAGAGCAGGTGATAGGAATTGTTCTGTGTGTTTTAGGGCAGGTAATAGGAATTGTTCTGTGTGTTTTAGAGCAGGTAATAGGAATTGTTTCATGTGTTTAAGGGCAGGTAATAGGAATTGTTCTGTGTGTTTTAGGGCAGGTAATAGGAATTGTTCTGTGTGTTTTAGAGCAGGTGATAGGAATTGTTTTGTGTGGTTATATTATTGATTATCGTTAACTGATTGATGGTATCATTGTGTTTTCACGATGCCCTCTCTCTCTGCAGTTACGAGAAACGACTTTACTGATGGAGGGGCCAGAAAGAAGCGGACTAGGGCCGCCCCCACCCCCGTTGTGACCAAACGTAACCACCACATCTGACACCCACCTCATCACTCTCCCTGCCGACTCCCCACACACCCCACGGGAGAGGTCTGGGGGGGAACACCTGCAAAACAAACACCATCACCTGGGAAACATAGGATTTTGCACTTACGAAGCGGAACATCAGGGTTTTCACCATAACCCCCTCCCAGAATACCGGTCCCCTTGGTGTGTGTGAGAGCGTGTTGAAGGAAGTATTTGATTGTGTGTGTGTGTGTGAGAGAGAGAGAGAGTGTGTGTGTGAGAGAGAGAGTGTGTGTGTGAGAGAGAGAGTGTGTGTGTGAGAGAGAGAGTGTGTGTGAGAGAGAGAGAGAGTGTGTGAGGATAAACTCAGTGAAGAAGGTGCTGTTATGCTATCTTCTTCTTCCTGGTGAAACTGAGAGAGCCATCCTGTCACCCCTCTGTATTCCCTGGGATCTGCTCGTACCGACACCTCCATCAGAAGCCACAAACATCCCAATCAAACTATATATATATATATGTGGAAAAACACTTGTCTTGCTACTCTGTGTGCAAGTGTATTGTGGCAATCCTCCTTTATCTATGTAGTTAGCTCTGTTTATGCAGAAATATGTTAACTGCTTTGAGAAAAGTAGATTGTTCTGTTAAACTTTTGACTGTGATTTAACTGACAGACTCATTGGCTGGGACTCTAGACTAGGTGACGTTCCCTCGCCGTAGTGGCCATGTCATACCCCCCTTAGTCGACGTGAACCAATAAACTAGTGGCCTATCACAGTGCCGGTAAACAATGGGTAATACGATAATCTTTTAGACTGGAAGGAAACGAGTTTCAAGAAAAATTGTTTGATTTAAAAGCTGTAAAGCAGGGTTCCCCAACTGGCATCCCCCGTGCCAAATTTGACCCACGTTGTTTCATTTGCCCCCCCCCCTCACAGTAAATAAATAAATAATTATTATGCTTGGAACAAAAGAGTGTAAAAACACCAGTTAATCAGAACCAAGTGATTTTAATTTGGGATATCTGTTCCCAAGTATTCCTACAGATAATACAGAGATGTCATCGTATACAAAATGTAAGCAGGGTTTGAAATTATTGTTTAAGTTATATTATATCTGTTTGGACCTCCTGCGGTCAATTTGCAGTCTACAAATGATTTGTAATTATGTTCCGGCCCCTGCCCATCCACCCAAGAAATCGTCCCGTGGCTGAATCTAGTTGACGATCTCTGCTGAAGAAAGTCCCAGGGGCTCGAAGGAGCATGAAGGGTTTTGATATGTAGGCTTTTTAGTTTTTTAAAGCCTCAACATGGCTCTATTTATATTCCGCTTTTTTCTAATTCCCTACATACTGCCAAATGTATCAACATGCTCTCTGTTACACTTTAGTGTTATTAATACTAAAAGCCCAAATTTAAAGCTACGAATCGCCAGCAATGTAGTCCCTCGCTCCACCCCTGTCCCAGATTGTGGCACCAATTGCTAGCAGCTTTGACCTGCTCTGATTACCAGAGATATGCCTTGAAATGGGGGTTGTCACGACGGAAAGTCTTAAATTCCCGTAAGAACTGTGTTGTATGTGCATG
The DNA here is from genome assembly GCF_057628025.1 of Oncorhynchus mykiss. Classification (NCBI taxonomy): domain Eukaryota; kingdom Metazoa; phylum Chordata; class Actinopteri; order Salmoniformes; family Salmonidae; genus Oncorhynchus; species Oncorhynchus mykiss. The sequence goes on along the minus strand of NC_143042.1, from coordinate 9,111,084 downwards.
GCGCTATACATCCTCCTCACCCCCTTTCTCACTGAGATACCGTATCTATATCATTCAGCTTGTGTAGGAATAGATTTTTCTAACGTTTTTCGTAAACTGTTCTTTTTGCCAGATGTTTTTTTTAGGATGTCTCGAAGCTGTAGGAGTGACTTTCTTTCCGTTTTGTGCTAATGTACTTTGCCCTACCGGGACCTCACTTGACTATCAGTACTCTTACAGTTGACATGAATATTAAGTAAATATGTACATGAAGATGTATGGAGAATTATATACCTGTATCCTGTTTGAAATGGTTGTTTGCAGTCTCCCACCTTTAGTTATGAGAATCTCCACTGACTATGAAACAGGCCTTGTTTACAATGGGATTACAACAGAAACCGGTCACTAATGCTGTAAAACAATAAAAGTCCAAATATGTTGATTTGTGGGTTGTTATTAAGGCTGGGAATTCCCAGGGACCTCAGGATACAATATATTATCACGATACTTGTGTGCTGATACGATATGTATTACGATTCTATATGTATTGTGATTCAATGTTCCAAACATATTTCTCACCATGTGTCTGCTGCAGAGGGACAAGAGTCATGAGTTTTGGTCAGTCGTGGAAGTAAAAGTGTTGGATACAAACTGTCTACCTAATTTAAAAAGATGGAGATCAAACTATGAAGTAAAAATACTGGTGTTTTGGGGCATGTACAGCCAACTGGTGCAAAAATAATATTGCATTGTCAAAAATAATATCCCCAAATGTAACTATAGAAGATACCTGAACTACATGACCTGAAACTTGGTGAAAACAAAACATGCACACTTAATTGTTGACATTTCTCTTTATTTAATCATGTTTTGAGTAAAATATTTTTTAAACATTAATAAAATATCAAGCGGCTTCATATAAAATGTACTGTGTGTCAGTCCGAAGTTAAAGCACAATAGTATCGGTGCTATCCTACCAGTATAGTTCACTGCTGCTCCGCTACAATGTTGCCTTTAGTTCAAATCAAGCTTTCCTTTATTGGATGGATCTTAAAGCACATCTCTAACATGTCTAATTCTTCATGTAGAGGCTCACAAACACAATATATTTGACTGAATTGAAACAACTCGGCATTGAATAACAATTTTACACTATGAAAATGTAAAGTACAGTCCCGTGTAGCTCAGTTGGTAGAGCATGGTGCTGGCAACACCAGGGTTTGATTCCAACAGAGGACCAGTATGGAGAAGGAAAAAAAGTATGAGAATGTATGCACTCACAATCTGGATAAGAGTATGCTAAAATATTAAAACAAGATTTCAGTAGTCGTTTATTAAGTGCTTATTTCAATCACAGTATTATTTATTTGAATGCAAAACGTTTTGTACAAATGTATTTTGCTTTCCTGTGCCCCTCTTGAAATGCACAGGAAAACGCAACTTTTATTAACGTATCAAACTTCATCATTCAATAGCAAATGTGGAAAAAAATGTCACAAATTTCTCCTTGGCATGTGGCACTTAAGACTCTTGTCAACATTCTGAAACAAACCCTCAGTTCATTTACGCACTGTTTTACCTTTCTTGACAATGAAGGCTAGCCTGATGAATCAAACCGCTCGTTGCTCCTTACAGATCGTGACGCCATCTTGAATCCTTCTTCACAACACCTTATTTCAGTCCAGTCCTCAGTCTTTAGCCCTTGACTGTTGAGAGCTCTGCCTACAGGTCAATTGTCTCACTGCAGATGCTCATCGCATCAATCTGTCTGCAGACATTGATGAACTCCTCTTGTACGGACCGGTCCGCTTCAGACTCTAGGTCAAGACTCTCCTGTGAGGCTGACCCCAGTGTGCGATAGTATCTCTGCATGTGTGAGCCCTGGTGGCTGGAGGCTGTAATGCGGCTTGAGCTGCCGCCTAGGGATGGGGGTTGGGCGTGCCCCTCTGGGCTGGAACAGAGGACCAGAGAGGACCCCCCTAATGAGGGTCTGTACAGGGAGCAGGAGGAGGAACTTCCCCTCCAGCGTTCTGGGGAAGAGGAGTTGGAGGACAGGGAGGGAGATGGTGGAGCACCCAGGATGGTGTCGCCTGCCATAGGTCGGTTTGGTAGAGGGGTTGGGGGAGGAGGGGCCATCTCCACGCAGGAGGTCGTCCGGTACAGGCCTGGGTCAGCTGAGAGGGTCTCTCGAAGCACCTGGCCACTATTGGGCAGGGTGGACGTGGAGTAGGGGATGTTGAGTGACAGGTCACTGCAGCAAAAGGGTATGGACGGTCTGAAGAGGCTTATGGGAAAGAGGTCCTCGCTGAAGAGTGCCTCATCAATACTACGGCGCAGGTTGATGGGCGATGGCGGCCGCAGGTCAGCCGTGGAGTCGCTGGTGAAGGAGGAACCCCCGGACGCCTCTCCACCACACCTGTCCTCGGGCTTGCTGGAGCCAGGCAGATCCAAATTCAGGTCCAGGTCTCTGTAAGCCAAGGCCCGGTTGCTGTGGTACAGGAGATCCAGGCCGTTCAAGCTGCTGCCTAGCCTTTCATCCATCAGCGTGTAGAGGGGTAGGCACTCTGTCTCCCCGTGCCCAATGTCGCAGATGGCCAGCTTCTCCTGCTGGCTCAGGGTCCACTGGTAGGTTCCCGGCATAATGGGCGACTTAATCGCCAGCAGCTCCGTCCAGCAGCTTCCAGGCTGGGGAAGGTGGTCAGAGCAGTAGATTGGCTGGGCCACCACCAGAGCTAGGGTGAGACAAACTCCGGCCTCACAAACCCTGCAGCTGAGCTGGAAGGTCCACCAAGGCCAGGGGCGGAACACATCTGCTCCTCCGGCGAGCCCCAGAGAGTGGAGCATGGCGTACAGCTGCAGCCCGGCGCATGCCAGGCAGAACAGAGCTGAAAGGCACACTGTCGCAGCCGCACGGTCCCAGTCCCTGCTCTCTGCGAACGGACAGCGGTTGTATCGCTCAGCTGGCGTGGGCGAGGTGTTATTCAGGTGGTAAATGTGCTTTGAGTCCGCCCGTACGTAGCAGAAAAACACAAAATAGGCGACCGATAGAAAAGAAACCAGCGCCACAAACGTTCCCCGGGAGATGAGCGAGATGAAGAGGCAGAAGGGTGCCCTCCTCTGGTAGAGCCTCAGCAGTGCTACAGGACCAAAAGCTGCTGCGAAGTGCAGCAACACCAGACAGGCCAGGAAACAGGGTCTCTGGAAGGCTGAGTAGGATAGCTGCATTCTGGAGCGCATAGAGAGGAGCAGGAAGACCAGGCCGAAGGCTGCAGTCAGGCAGGGGAACGGGGCTTCGTAGAGCAGCAGGGAGGCCTCGGTGGAGGGCAGCCGGTCCTGGTGGCCGTATGCATCGTAGAGGAGGGAGAAAGCCCTGGTACACCCTGCAGCCAGGAGGAAGACGCTGACCAGGGCGAAGTAGCCACAGCCGGAAGGGCAGCGCAGGGGCAGGCACAGCAGGTTGAGCGCCGAGGCCAGGGTCACCATGGCGAAGATGGAGCCCAGACCGTACACGTGTGCATCCCAGGCTAATCCCCAGGCGGCCATGGCGCTGTTCCAATCAGAATGCAGGGATACGAACATGGGCCGGGCCGGAATCAGGAAGGGGTTATTTGATTGGTTGGTGGAGGGGGTGTTAGCGGTGGGGAGGACGTCAGAGGTGGTGGGCGGTGCCCAGGTGTTGGAGATGTTGCAGATTCCCGAATGTTCCTGATTGCAGTCTGGGAGGTAGGTGGTTTCACTACCCGTTGGGTCGGACAGCCAGTCTTCAGGATCAGGAAGGTTACCTGAAAAAAACATGGGAAAATATAGAATTTCAATTTAGATTCCATAAAATGTTTATCGCTTCCTAAAAAGCCATTTGTCATGAGGTTTGACATGTGAAATCCACCTGTGGCCATCTGACCGTCCCAAATATACAGTGCATTGCGAAAGTATTCGGCCCCCTTGAACTTTGCGACCTTTTGCCACATTTCAGGCTTCAAACATAAAGATATAAAACTGTATTTTTTTGTGAAGAATCAACAACAAGTGGGACACAATCATGAAGTGGAAGGACATTTATTGGATATTTCAAACTTTTTTAACAAATCAAAAACTGAAAAATTGGGCGTGCAAAATTATTCAGCCCCCTTAAGTTAATACTTTGTAGCGCCACCTTTTGCTGCGATTACAGCTGTAAGTCGCTTGGGGTATGTCTCTATCAGTTTTGCACATCGAGAGACTGACATTTTTTCCCATTCCTCCTTGCAAAACAGCTCGAGCTCAGTGAGGTTGGATGGAGAGCATTTGTGAACAGCAGTTTTCAGTTCTTTCCACAGATTCTCGATTGGATTCGGGTCTGGACTTTGACTTGGCCATTCTAACACCTGGATATGTTTATTTTTGAACCATTCCATTGTAGATTTTGCTTTATGTTTTGGATCATTGTCTTGTTGGAAGACAAGTCTTTTGCAGACTCCATCAGGTTTTCTTCCAAAATGGTCCTGTATTTGGCTCCATCCATCTTGCCATCAATTTTAACCATCTTCCCTGTCCCTGCTGAAGAAAAGCAGGCCCAAACCATGATGCTGCCACCACCATGTTTGACAGTGGGGATGGTGTGTTCAGGGTGTTGAGCTGTGTTGCTTTTACGCCAAACATAACGTCTTGCATTGTTGCCAAAAAGTTCAATTTTGGTTTCATCTGACCAGAGCACCTTCTTCCACATGTTTGGTGTGTCTCCCAGGTGGCTTGTGGCAAACTTTAAATGACACTTTTTATGGATATCTTTAAGAAATGGCTTTCTTCTTGCCACTCTTCCATAAAGGCCAGATTTGTGCAATATACGACTGATTGTTGTCCTATGGACAGAGTCTCCCACCTCAGCTGTAGATCTCTGCAGTTCATCCAGAGTGATCATGGGCCTCTTGGCTGCATCTCTGATCAGTCTTCTCCTTGTATGAGCTGAAAGTTGAGGGACGGCCAGGTCTTGGTAGATTTGCAGTGGTCTGATACTCCTTCCATTTCAATATTATCGCTTGCACAGTGCTCCTTGGGATATTTAAAGCTTGGGAAATCTTTTTGTATCCAAATCCGGCTTTAAACTTCTTCACAACAGTATCTCGGACCTGCCTGGTGTGTTAATTGTTCTTCATGATGCTCTCTGCGCTTTTAACGGACCTCTGAGACTATCACAGTGCAGGTGCATTTATACGGAGACTTGATTACACACAGGTGGATTGTATTTATCATCATTAGTCATTTAGGTCAACATTGGATCATTCAGAGATCCTCACTGAACTTCTGGAGAGAGTTTGCTGCACTGAAAGTAAAGGGGCTGAATAATTTTGCACGCCCAATTTTTCAGTTTTTGATTTGTTAAAAAAGTTTGAAATATCCAATAAATGTCCTTCCACTTCATGATTGTGTCCCACTTGTTGTTGATTCTTCACAAAAAAATACAGTTTTATATATTTATGTTTGAAGCCTGAAATGTGGCAAAAGGTCGCAAAGTTCAAGGGGGCCGAATACTTTCGCAATGCACTGTAGATCAATGCCATATGCAGCAGCGTCTATACAGCGCAATGCTGCACAGCCAAATCGTCCTCAGGAAGCTGTTTTCTGATAACAGCATAGTAATACAATTTACCAGCAGAGGGCAACACCCAAGAGAGTCCATCCTAAACAGGCACACATGAGAATACACAATGTTTACTCAACATTCGAGCCTAGACACTAATGGGCTGAGGGCCAAGTCTGTGAAAGCATGTGGGCTGAGGGCCAAGTCTGTGAAAGCATGTGGGCTGAGCGCCAAGTCAATGCATGTAGGTAAGGTCAATGCATGTATACTGGTAAGATCAATATATGGAAGATGACTTGGATGTGTTTACCTAGTAGTCATTACACACAAACAAATGCATCACGGATGGGCACCAGCGACAGTTTCCCTCGCACGGATTTAGGCTCTTCCTTTTCAAAGCGAGCTTTACAGACTTCGACAGCCAACATCTTACATGACGTCCATAATAGCCATTAGCCAAAGCATTATCCTCAATCAATGCCACTTCAGTAATACAGATCAGCTAGGACATCAAACAGACCAGCGGGTACCCATTTATTTCCATGCTTCTCCTCACTCTTCCTATTGAAGATGTGAAAACAGGCCGAAACAGGCCGAATTACATCTTGTATCCAGACACAGACACACAGCCTCATCAGTCATTCAAGCCCAGCCCTATCAGATATAATCTACAGGAGGTTGGTGGCACCTTAATGTGGGAGGACAGGCTCGTGGTAAAGGCTGGAGCAGAATCAATGGGATGGTATCATTCTGTTTGCTCCGTTCCAGACATTATTATTATGAGCCGTCCTCCCACCAGGCTCCTTATTGGGCTACAGAGACGGAGACAAACGAGCAGGATATCCTGGTATACAGGGAGGTACTAGCAGTTACAGAGCTGCGTGATTTGTAGGCTGCTAGATGTAGAGTACCTTGTGACTCTGTGAAACGTCTGTCTGTGATAGTGGTGTGAAGTGGACTGTGGGTTGGATTTGATTAAAATAAGGATGCTTTTGAATATTGTATAATACAGCCCAGGCATTTGTCAAATGGTCTCAAAATGTGGTCTGTATGGTACTAAAATGCAGTTTGGATGATAAAGACGTGTGGCAAAATGAGATACGTCATGTCTGTTGGCACATTGATTGCATGTTGGTATGCAACCTCGATTTATGTACAAACCTCTGTACCACAAAACTAAGTAATGTATTTATACATTTAAGTTGTCCCTTTTCTCTTGTGATATATGAGACCCTAGCTCCTCTGATTGTGTTGTATGGTAGCTGTCTGTTTCCCCACCCCGTCTCAGTCCCAGACCCGTAATGGACAGTTTTGTTTGTGACGTCTCTTCTATACTGGTCCTGTTTCCTCCCTCGAAGACCATTCTTCTTTTTCTCTCTCTCTCTCTCTGACACACACGCTCTCTCTTCCTCTCATAACCTCTACCCCATCTTTGTGTGTGTCTCTCTCTTCCTCCCGCATTGCCCCTTCTCTCTCTCCCTGTCTAAATACACTGCCTGGCAATTGAGCTCTAATGTGAACAGCTTTGGGTATGGTGTGCATGCATGTGGCCCTGCAACCATATTGAGGATGCTGAAACACAAAACCCAGTGCCCTTTTCTCAGTTTAATGCAAGAGTGCTTCCTGTTAACATGGTGTGTTGTAGAAAGGTTGTCATTAAGACTGTATTCTCCACCTCCCATCAGCCTCGCCGGTCCCTCTCATTCGCCGACCAAAGAAACCTCTCCACTCTATTCAGGAAGCCCAAACCACAACACGGACCCCTGAACATTTCTATCAAAGCCTGACTCGAGTGGCTGATCCTTTTAAAGAGGGGCTTCAACATAAACCTCAGCGCTGTCCTGCAGAGTACTGATTGTCTTCTTTTGACACTCGTTTTGTCTTCATTCCGTGCTCAGCCACCGACTCCCGAGATTCGGTGTGAGTTGATGACGGACCCGTCAAGCTCTGGGAAATATGAACCTGAGTGAGCGATCTGTCTCGCGGTACGACGTCACCATTTTTATTTAACCTCTGACAGACGGTTACGAGACGGGCGACTGTGGCTTTAATCATGGCACTAATGCTGTGAAATACTGACTGCCAATGTTTTAAGAGGCTTTGTTTTTCCCTGATGCAGGGTTTTTTAATTAGGCCCGTTGAATCTTTAATGGGCAGAAATGAAAAGTGTTTAAAGAGGTTCCTCCGTGCATCGTTCCATGATGTTTCTCTATCTCTCTCTAGTCCCCTGTAGGATATAGTATACCCTAGCACAACATGGCTATTGATACATTCCCTTTAGGTTTTGCACAGTTGCACATTTAATGAGTGTCCGTTCAGCTGAATATATAGCAGACTCTGCAGTTACAACAGTCTTGTATTCGTCTAAAATCCACTGAGGTGAATCAGCACACTAACAGCTCTGACACAGCTTATTACTCAACTAATCTGGAGGGTGAAATGAACAATAAATTGTATTTGTTCTGACAGGGTTAGAATTACACTGGCTGCCAGGGGTTCTGGGCACTCCCATAACAAATCAGTGCCCCTCCCCAAAAGCAATAACATGGCACCCCCATAGAATATTAATGTTGCTTCAGCCCACTATTTTTCAGCCACTTGTATGAGTCAGTAACTCATTGGAACCATCCCTGATGATGACACCTACAGACAGTAGTTAAATTGTAATAATGTTATGATAAGAGGTGGTGCCTGATATGTTCCTTATCTGTCAGTAAAAGATTCCTTTTGAAGATGGCTATTACTACAGGAGAGACGAGAAGTAGTGTCCTAACAATAATGATGTAATATTGTCATACCAGACACCCTGTCTGCACAGTGTGGGAGATGTGGGCAGAGTTTAACACAAACAGGAAGTGCCAGGCGAGACAACTGCCACAGATAAGGGTGGTCATGTTGTGGCAGGCCAGTCGCTTGTTCCACCCGTTTGTTTACTTTCCTGGGCGATGCCCTAGCTGCCCCGCGGGCACAGTGGAAAACGTGACTGGGGTTTCTGGACTAGAGCCAAAGGTTCCTGCCTGTCTCGCTCGGGTCAATTAATCGCCCATCGGAGCGTCCAGCGAGTCAGCCAGTCCGCCGTCCTGGATACCCGCCCCCGTTGGAATGTGGCCGTGTGACGGGGACAGCGAAGTCCGGTCCGTTCCATCGCGTGTTGCTCCCTAGTTATAGTCTACATTCCACTTGTGACAAAACCCCTCAGGTTTACAGTCAGTCACATATATGGATGTCATATTATTGCCCGGATTCAATGCCAACAGCGTGCGTACGTGCGTATGTATGTATGTAGACACTATAGTCAATAACAAGCTACTTTACAATATAGCTTGGACAGAGATGTTTGTAGATGGTTAGAAAATAGAGAAAAAGAAGGAAATTCCAACTCATCAGGTGCAGGACAGAAGAACGTATTCAAGAAAAAGATGACCTGACGATGATCCAACTCGGATCAAAGTGTTGTCTTTTTTGTGCGTCAGTTTAAATCGCCATTGAAACATACTAGAGTTGCGGACATACTGTAAGGTTCCCATAGTTCAACAGAAGTTGAGCGATTAGTATCAGACTTACGTCAGAGGTTATGCCTTAAATGCCCAATGCATCTGTTTTTATCTCAATATCAAATCATTTATGGGCAACAATTAAGTACCTTATTGTTATTTTTTTCAATTCAAATTGTAAAAAAATATATAAAAAATAGCTTCTTAGCAAAGACACATTTCTCAAGCAAGAATTTTGCTAGGACTATGGTTGTGGTCTGAGTGAGGGGCCTAAGCTTTATGGGAGGGATATGGAACCTCAAAACTAGCTGTTATTGGCAGAGAGGTTTAAAACTCTCTTTGTTATTGGTCAATGGGCGGCAGGTAGCCTCAAGGTTAGTGTTGGGCCAGTAACCGAATGGTCGCTTGTTCGAGTACCGGAGCCGACAAGGAGAAAAGTCTGTTGCTGTGCCCTTGATACTTAACTCTAATTGCTCCAGGGGCACTGGCCGTGACCCTGGCCGTGACCCTGGCCGTGACCCCACTCTCTGTGGGTGTCTCAGAGAGAGTTGGGATATGCAAGAAACACATTCCCATTATACACTTGTGTGTAACAGGACAAATATAAGCACCCCCAAATTATTATTAACTATTGGCTGTCGCCAGGCAGTCCAAAACTCCATCCCACCTGAACAGGCAGAAATCACAGCCAGTCTTGTCAAACAGCTCTTACGTTAATACGGCATTATCGGCATTTTCACAATTTCACACTATTATTCCAACCTCGTAGTGTGGAAATACAGGTAACTGCCAAAATAAATGAACCACCAACATAAAGTGTCATAATAGGGTGTTGGGCCACCACGAGGCACCTGAACACCTTCAATGTGCCTTGGCAAGTTGGCGTAGATTCTACAAGTGTCTGGAACTCTATAGGAGGGATGTGACACCATTCTTCTACGAGATATTCTATAATTTGGTGTTTTGTTGATGGTGGTGGAAAACACTGTCTCAGGCGCCGCTCTAGAATCTCCCATAAGTGTTCCATTGGTTGAGATCTGGTGACTGAGACAGCCAGGGCATATGGTTTACATCGTTTTCATGCTCATCAAACCATTCAGTGACCACTCGTGCCCTGTGGATGGGGGCTCCACTCCCATCAGGATAGACATGATTCACCATAGGTTGAAGGTGATCACTCAGAATGGCTGTGTATTAATTGACATTTACCTTGCCCTCTAAGGGATCGAGTGGACCTAAACCATGCACCCCACAGAGCCACCAGAACCTTCATTTACTCAAGGGTTTCCGTTATTTTGGCAGTTACCTGTATATATAAAACACAGGTAAATCACGTTTTTGACAGCACTGGGCCTTTAATACTCTTAATATGCCCCCCTTTTATTGATTTTCATCACATCAACTGATAGGTAAATTAGAACATCAGTGGTCATGAAGGAAATAGGAGGAAAGGACCCAGTTGAAGACTATTTGTTCCAGGATCCCAGTGTAAACCTTGACACCTGACTGCAGAACTCAACTCCCACCGACATCCTCCCCTCCATCTTTCTAATTGGTCTCCTGTTGTCCCCACGTCAGGAAAATCCAAGGCTTCATTTAGCTTTCATCTGTTTTCCTTCACTTTCAATTTCACTGTCCTCAGAAAGGCAATTCAGCCGGAACGAGTGTCGGAGGAGCTGTCATGCACATTGAAGAGGAGAGAATTGTATTTTGTGGCAAAATGGGTTGAGTGGAAAGATCTGATATGATCCCAAAACTCCTTTACATCAACAGACCCTGGCCTGCTACAGTCCTACATAGGAACATGTTATGGACTGATTTGATATTTGACTTGCATGATAAGGAGGCAGTAAATTCTCTCTCTCACACACACAAGCCTCTGTGGTGTCACGTCATCTGCAGTAGCACATTTAACTAGTCTATTTTTGCTATTTGGCTGAATAGGTCTGCTATTTCTGGGCAGTAATGTGGGTTACATCTGCTGCGGAGAAGTGGGTTTCAAATGAACCTCTTAATTATCACATGATTAATGAATCATTACTGACCATCCACCAGATGTTTCTACTTCCTCTCTACCTGAGATGTTCTTCTGAAAAGGGTTGCTACTAATCAAAAGAAGAGAGGGAGAGAGGTCCTTAGCTAGACTCCGGCTGGTAAATGTTCAACAACACGATTCCAACCAACAGTCACCTCCCTTTGTAGGCAATTAGAGACTGTAGGAAGGGCTGAGGGAAATGTTTCTGCCTGGCTGCTGTGACTCTCAGACAGATTGTAACAGTAATAGGCTGCTTTGCTCTTCAAACTGACAGTGTGTTGAGCTAGATTGGGGAAGTAAGTAAGCGAGGAGTGATTGGAGGGCTTGTGATGTATTCAAGTGTGTGTGTGTGTGTGTGTTTCTAAGGGTGTGTGCGTGCCTATCTTTGTGTGTCCAGTATTGTATTTGCGTTTGTGTGATGTTAAGTGCGATCCAGTTACCTGTGATCAGTGGCTTTGACGTTGTCGTCGTAATGACTCCTGGTGGTATTTGTATTTATTATGAATCCCCATTAGTTCCTGCTAAGGCAGCAGCTACTCTTCCTGGGGTTTATTATGGATCCCCATTAGTTCCTGCTAAGGCAGCAGCTACTCTTCCTGGGGTTTATTATGGATCCCCATTAGATCCTGCTAAGGCAGCAGCTACTCTTCCGGGGGTTTATTATGGATCCCCATTAGTTCCTGCTAAGGCAGCAGCTACTCTTCCGGGGGTTTATTATGAATCCCCATTAGTTCCTGCTAAGGCAGCAGCTACTCTTCCTGGGGTTTATTATGGATCCCCATTAGTTCCTGCTAAGGCAGCAGCTACTCTTCCGGGGGTTTATTATGGATCCCCATTAGTTCCTGCTAAGGCAGCAGCTACTCTTCCGGGGGTTTATTATGAATCCCCATTAGTTCCTGCTAAGGCAGCAGCTACTCTTCCTGGGGTTTATTATGGATCCCCATTAGTTCCTGCTAAGGCAGCAGCTACTCTTCCTGGGGTTTATTATGGATCCCCATTAGTTCCTGCTAAGGCAGCAGCTACTCTTCCTGGGGTTTATTATGGATCCCCATTAGTTCCTGCTAAGGCAGCAGCTACTCTTCCTGGGGTTTATTATGAATCCCCATTAGTTCCTGCTAAGGCAGCAGCTACTCTTCCTGGGGTTTATTATGAATCCCCATTAGTTCCTGCTAAGGCAGCAGCTACTCTTCCTGGGGTTTATTATGAATCCCCATTAGTTCCTGCTAAAGCAGCAGCTACTCTTCCTGGGGTTTATTATGAATCCCCATTAGTTCCTGCCAAGGCAGCAGCTACTCTTCCTGGGGTTTATTGTGGATCCCCATTAGTTCCTGCTAAGGCAGCAGCTACTCTTCCTGGGGTTTATTATGGATCCCCATTAGTTCCTGCTAAGGCAGCAGCTACTCTTCCTGGGGTTTATTGTGGATCCCCATTAGTTCCTGCTAAGGCAGCAGCTACTCTTCCTGGGGTTTATTATGGATCCTCATTAGTTCCTGCCAAGGCAGCAGCTACTCTTCCTGGGGTTTATTATATTATGGATCCCCATTAGTTCCTGCTAAGGCAGCAGCTACTCTTCCTGGGGTTTATTATGGATCCCCATTAGTTCATGCTAAGGCAGCAGCTACTCTTCCTGGGGTTTATTATGAATCCCCATTAGTTCCTGCCAAGGCAGCAGCTACTCTTCCTGGGGTTTATTGTGGATCCCCATTAGTTTTTATTTATTTATTTATTTAACCTTTATTTAACCAGGTAGGCAAGTTGAGAACAAGTTCTCATTTACAATTGCGACCTGGCCAAGATAAAGCAAAGCAGTTCGACAGATACAACGACACAGAGTTACACATGGAGTAAAACAAACATACAGTCAATAATACAGTATAAACAAGTCTATATACAATGTGAGCAAATGAGGTGAGAAGGGAGGTAAAGGCAAAAAAGGCCATGGTGGCAAGGTAAATACAATATAGCAAGTAAAACACTGGAATGGTAGTTTTGCAATGGAAAAATGTGGAAAGTAGAAATACAAATAATGGGGTGCAAAGGAGCAAAATAAATAAATTAATTAAATACAGTTGGGAAAGAGGTAGTTGTTTGGGCTAAATTATAGGTGGGCTATGTACAGTTCCTGCTAAGGCAGCAGCTACTCTTCCGGGGGTTTATTATGAATCCCCATTAGTTCCTGCTAAGGCAGCAGATACTCTTCCTGGGGTTTATTATGGATCCCCATTAGTTCCTGCTAAGGCAGCAGATACTCTTCCTGGGGTTTATTATGGATCCCCATTAGTTCCTGCCAAGGCAGCAGCTACTCTTCCTGGGGTTTATTATAGATCCCCATTAGTTCCTGCTAAGGCAGCAGTTACTCTTCCTGGGGTTTATTATGGATCCCCATTAGTTCCTGCCAAGGCAGCAGCTACTCTTCCTGGGGTTTATTATAGATCCCCATTAGTTCCTGCTAAGGCAGCAGCTACTCTTCCTGGGGTTTATTATGGATCCCCATTAGTTCCTGCTAAAGCAGCAGCTACTCTTCCTGGGGTTTATTATGGATCCCCATTAGTTCCTGCTAAGGCAGCAGCTACTCTTCCTGGGGTTTATTATGGATCCCCATTAGTTCCTGCTAAGGCAGCAGCTACTCTTCCTGGGGTTTATTATGGATCCCCATTAGTTCCTGCTAAAGCAGCAGCTACTCTTCCTGGGGTTTATTATGGATCCCCATTAGTTCCTGCCAAGGCAGCAGCTACTCTTCCTGGGGTTTATTATAGATCCCCATTAGTTCCTGCTAAGGCAGCAGCTACTCTTCCTGGGGTTTATTATGGATCCCCATTAGTTCCTGCTAAAGCAGCAGCTACTCTTCCTGGGGTTTATTATGGATCCCCATTAGTTCCTGCTAAAGCAGCAGCTACTCTTCCTGGGGTTTATTATGGATCCCCATTAGTTCCTGCTAAGGCAGCAGCTACTCTTCCTGGGGTCCAGCAAAATTAAGGCAGTTATACAATTTTTAAAACATTATAATTCATTCATAGCAGATTTCACAACACACTAAGTGTGTGCCCTCAGGCCCCTACTCCACCACCACATATCTACAACACAAAATCCATGTGTACGTGTGCGTATGTTATCGTGTCTGTATGCATTGTGTCTGTGCCTATGTTTGTGCTGCTTCACAGTCCCCATTAGGTATATTTCGACCTGTTTTTAAATCTGATTCTACTGCTGCATTAGTTACCTGATGTGGAATACAGTTCCATGTTGTCATGGCTCCATGTAATACTGTGCACCTCCCATAGTCTGTTCTGGACTTGGGGACTGTAAAGAGACCTGTGGTGTCATGTCTTGTGCATAGATGTCTGAGCTGTGTGCTAGTCGTTTGAACAGACAGCTCTGTGTTTTCAACATGTCAATACATCTAACAAAGTAGTGATAAAGTCTGTCCTCCACTTTGAGCCAGGAGAGATTGACATGGATATTATTAATGTTTGCTCTCTGTGTACATCCAAGGGCCAGACGTGCTGCCCTGTTCAGAGCCAATTGTAATTTTCCTAAGTCCCTCCTTGTGGCACCTGACCACACGACTGAACAGTAGTCCAGGTCGACCAGACTAGGGCCTGTAGGATCTGTCTTGTTGATAGTGTTGTTAAGAAAGTAGAGCAGCACTTTATTTTACGGACAGACCTCTCCCCATCTTAGCTACTGTTGTATCAATATGTTTAGACCATGACAGTATACAATCCAGAGTTACTCCAAGCAGTTTAGTCACCTCAACTTGCTCAATTTCCACATGATTTATTACAATATTTAGTTGAGGTTTAGGGTTTAGTGAATGATTTGTCCAGAATACAATGCTTTTAGCTTTTGAAATGTAAAGGACTAACTCATTCCTGTGGTGTCCTCGGTACAGGATCCACCCCATATTCATCCCCATCGTGCCACTCCTCATCAGGAACCACTGAGGAGATATAGAGTTACGCAATTCAAACTCCGAGACAATAAAAACAACATACTGTAGAGTAAAGTACTGCACATGACTTAAATCACGACCGCTCTGAGATCGTTAGAGCAACACAGATTACGGGAATACTGACGTGCCTTGGAAGGCAGTTGAGAGATGGGGATGGCAGAATGGGAGGAAGATTTCATAACCCAGATATGTCAAATGCATCCTTCTCTCATCCGTTTAGCCGTAGCCAGCCATCCGTGGTCCAGTAGTCGGGCCTGTTTAGTCTAATCACATTGACTTCTTCCTCTCTGTGCGTGTGTGTGTGCGTGTGCGTGTGTGGATATGCATCCTGGCCTGACATCAATGTCTCTGCCACATCATCCATCTTACAGATGTAACAAGGGAAAAACAACGGCAAACGATTTCCATTTATCTCAAGTCAAAGCACTCATACAGAACAGACAGAACAGACTGCCTTATTCTAAAGCCATCTCTCTCCTCTCTCTTCTCTCTTCTCACCTCTTGATGGATCTTAAGCACTGATCTAGTATCAGCGTACCACAACCCAAACTCTTAATTCTTAATCTATCGCCAGTCCTCCATTCTAAACCTGTTGGGCTAAATTCCCTGACAGACTGGGGTCTAAAGCAGGGCCCACCCATTCCATGACAGACTGGGTTCTAAAGCAGAGCCCACCCATTCCCTGACAGACTGGGGTCTAAAGCAGGGCCCACCCATTCCCTGACAGACTGGGTTCTAAAGCAGAGCCCACCCATTCCCTGACAGACTGGGTTCTAAAGCAGGGCCCACCCATTCCCTGACAGACTGGGTTCTAAAGCAGGGCCCACCCATTCCCTGATAGACTGGGGTCTAAAGCAGGGCCCACCCATTCCCTGACAGACAGGGTTCTAAAGCAGAGCCCACCCATCACTGCATCACTCTGTTGACCTCTGCACAGCTAGATCCATACCTTGGCCAAATGAGAGGCTGAATTATGAGCCTTGCAGATGTGGTAACACACACTCTGGTATACACAGAGACACAGATGGCATCAATACACACACACACTGGCATACACAGAGACACAGATGGCATCAATACACACACACATACACAGAGACACAGATGGCATCAATACACACACACACTAGCATACACAGAGACACACATGGCATTAATACACACACACACACACACACACACTAGCATACACAGAGACACACAGGGCATCAATACACACACACACTGGCATACACAAAGACACACATGGCATCAATACACACACACACACACACTGGCAGACACAGATGGCATCAATACACACACACACTGGCATACACAGAGACACACATGGCATCAATACACACACACACACACACTGGTATACACAGAGACAAACATGGCATCAATACACACACTCTGGCGTGCACAGACACACACACTCTGGCGTGCACAGACACACACAGGGCATCAATACACACATACACACACACACTGGCATACACAGAGACAAACATGGCATCAATACACACACTCTGGCGTGCACAGACACACACAGGGCATCAATACACACATATACACACACACTGGCATACACAGAGACACACATGGCATCAATACACACATACACACACACACTGGCATACACAGACACACACAGGGCATCAATACACACATACACACACACACTGGTATACACAGAGACAAACATGGCATCAATACACACACTCTGGCGTGCACAGACACACACACAGGGCATCAATACACACATACACACACACACTGGCATACACAGAGACACACATAGTATCAGTACACACACACTCTGGCGAACACAGAGAGACACAGGGCATCAATACACACACACTAGCATACACAGAGACACACATGGCATCAATACACACACACACACACACACACACACACACACACACTGGCATACACAGAGACACACATGGCATCAATACAAACACCCACTGGGTAGTGGGCTCTTGGTTCAGAAGCCAACAGCTCTTATCTCTGTCAGGAGAGTATTATCTACAACCCTCAGCAGGCTTACAACCCAATAGTTAACTCTATTCAACCCTACACTACTGTCTCACTATAGCTGATACAACCTCAGTTAACTCTATTCAACCCTACACTACTGTCTCACTATAGCTGATAAAACCTCAGTTAACTCTATTCAACCCTACACTACTGTCTCACTATATACAACCTCAGTTAACTCTATTCAACCCTACACTACTGTCTCACTATATACAACCTCAGTTACCTCTATTCAACCCTACACTACTGTCTCTCTATATACAACCTCAGTTAACTCTATTCAACCCTACACTACTGTCTCTCTATATACAACCTCAGTTAACTCTATTCAACCCTACACTACTGTCTCACTATATACAACCTCAGTTAACTCTATTCAACCCTACACTACTGTCTCACTATATACAACCTCAGTTAACTCTATTCAACCCTACACTACTGTCTCTCTATATACAACCTCAGTTAATCGATTCAACCCTACACTACTGTCTCTCTATATACAACCTCAGTTAACTCTATTCAACCCTACACTACTGTCTCACTATATACAACCTCAGTTAATCTATTCAACTACACTACTGTCTCACTATAGTTGATACAACCTCAGTTAACTCTATTCAACCCTACACTACTGTCTCTCTATATACAACCTCAGTTAACTCTATTCAACCCTACACTACTGTCTCACTATATACAACCTCAGTTAACTCTATTCAACCCTACACTACTGTCTCACTATAGTTGATACAACCTCAGTTAACTCTATTCAACCCTACACTACTGTCTCTCTATATACAACCTCAGTTAATCTATTCAACCCTACACTACTGTCTCACTATATACAACCTCAGTTAACTCTATTCAACCCTACACTACTGTCTCTCTATATACAACCTCAGTTAACTCTATTCAACCCTACATTACTGTCTCACTATATACAACCTCAGTTAACTCTATTCAACCCTACACTACTGTCTCACTATATACAACCTCAGTTAACTCTATTCAACCCTACACTACTGTCTCACTATATACAACCTCAGTTAACTCTATTCAACCCTACACTACTGTCTCACTATAGTTGATACAACCTCAGTTAACTCTGTTCAACTACACTACTGTCTCACTATATACAACCTCAGTTAACTCTATTCAACCCTACACTACTGTCTCTCTATATACAACCTCAGTTAACTCTATTCAACCCTGCACTACTGTCTCTCTATATACAACCTCAGTTAATCTATTCAACTACACTACTGTCTCACTATAGTTGTTACAACCTCAGTTAACTCTATTAAACATCACTACTGTCTCACTATATACAACCTCAGTTAACTCTATTCAACCCTACACTACTGTCTCTCTATATACAACCTCAGTTAATCTATTCAACTACACTACTGTCTCACTATAGTTGATACAGCCTCAGTTAACTCTATTCAACTACACTACTGTCTCACTATATACAACCTTCAGCTAACTCTATTCAACCCTACACTACTGTCTCACTATAGTTGATACAACCTCAGTTAACTCTATTCAACCCTACACTACTGTCTCTCTATATACAACCTCAGCTAACTCTATTCAACCCTACACTACTGTCTCACTATAGTTGATACAACCTCAGCTAACTCTATTCAACCCTACACTACTGTCTCACTATAGTTGATACAACCTCAGTTAACTCTATTCAACCCTACACTACTGTCTCTCTATATACAACCTCAGCTAACTCTATTCAACCCTACACTACTGTCTCACTATAGTTGATACAACCTCAGTTAACTCTATTCAACCCTACACTACTGTCTCACTATATACAACCTCAGTTAACTCTATTCAACCCTACACTACTGTCTCACTATATACAACCTCATTTAACTCTATTCAACCCTACACTACTGTCTCACTATAGTTGATACAACCTCAGTTAACTCTATTCAACCCTACACTACTGTCTCACTATAGTTGATACAACCTGTTAACTCTATTCAACCCTACACTACTGTCTCACTATATACAACCTCAGTTAACTCTATTCAACTACATTACTGTCTCACTATAGTTGATACAACCTGAGTTAACTCTATTCAACCTTACACTACTGTCTCACTATAGTTGATACAACCTCAGTTAACTCTATTCAACTACACTACTGTCTCACTATAGTTGATACAACCTCAGTTAACTCTATTCAACCCTACACTACTGTCTCTCTATATACAACCTCAGTTAACTCTATTCAACCCTACACTACTGTCTCTCTATATACAACCTCAGTTAACTCTATTCAACTACACTACTGTCTCACTATAGTTGATACAACCTCAGTTAACTATATTCAACCCTACACTACTGTCTCTCTATATACAACCTCAGTTAACTCTATTCAACCCTACACTACTGTCTCTCTATATACAACCTCAGTTAACTCTATTCAACCCTACACTACTGTCTCTCTATATACAACCTCAGTTAACTCTATTCAACCCTACACTACTGTCTCTCTATATACAACCTCAGTTAACTCTATTCAACCCTACACTACTGTCTCACTATAGTTGATACAACCTCAGTTAACTCTATTCAACCCTACACTACTGTCTCTCTATATACAACCTCAGTTAACTCTATTCAACCCTACACTACTGTCTCACTATATACAACCTCAGTTAACTCTATTCAACCCTACACTACTGTCTCACTATAGTTGATACAACCTCAGTTAACTCTATTCAACTACACTACTGTCTCACTATATACAACCTCAGTTAACTCTATTCAACTACACTACTGTCTCACTATAGTTGATACAACCTCAGTTAACTCTATTCAACTACAC
Source organism: Oncorhynchus mykiss (assembly GCF_057628025.1). Lineage (NCBI taxonomy): Eukaryota > Metazoa > Chordata > Actinopteri > Salmoniformes > Salmonidae > Oncorhynchus > Oncorhynchus mykiss. The sequence goes on along the minus strand of NC_143042.1, from coordinate 9,091,191 downwards.
TACTGTCTCACTATAGTTGATACAACCTCAGTTAACTCTATTCAACTACACTACTGTCTCACTATATACAACCTCAGTTAACTCTATTCAACTACACTACTGTCTCACTATATACAACCTCAGTTAACTCTATTCAACCCTACACTACTGTCTCACTATAGCTGATACAACCTCAGTTAACTCTATTCAACCCTACACTACTGTCTCACTATAGCTGATACAACCTCAGTTAACTCTATTCAACCCTACACTACTGTCTCACTATATACAACCTCAGTTAACTCTATTCAACCCTACACTACTGTCTCACTATATACAACCTCAGTTAACTCTATTCAACCCTACACTACTGTCTCACTATATACAACCTCAGTTAACTCTATTCAACCCTACACTACTGTCTCACTATATACAACCTCAGTTAATCTATTCAACCCTACACTACTGTCTCACTATATACAACCTCAGTTAACTCTATTCAACCCTACACTACTGTCTCTCTATATACAACCTCAGTTAACTCTATTCAACCCTACATTACTGTCTCACTATATACAACCTCAGTTAACTCTATTCAACCCTACACTACTGTCTCACTATATACAACCTCAGTTAACTCTATTCAACCCTACACTACTGTCTCACTATATACAACCTCAGTTAACTCTATTCAACCCTACACTACTGTCTCACTATAGTTGATACAACCTCAGTTAACTCTGTTCAACTACACTACTGTCTCACTATATACAACCTCAGTTAACTCTATTCAACCCTACACTACTGTCTCTCTATATACAACCTCAGTTAACTCTATTCAACCCTACACTACTGTCTCTCTATATACAACCTCAGTTAATCTATTCAACTACACTACTGTCTCACTATAGTTGTTACAACCTCAGTTAACTCTATTAAACATCACTACTGTCTCACTATATACAACCTCAGTTAACTCTATTCAACCCTACACTACTGTCTCTCTATATACAACCTCAGTTAATCTATTCAACTACACTACTGTCTCACTATAGTTGATACAGCCTCAGTTAACTCTATTCAACTACACTACTGTCTCACTATATACAACCTTCAGCTAACTCTATTCAACCCTACACTACTGTCTCACTATAGTTGATACAACCTCAGTTAACTCTATTCAACCCTACACTACTGTCTCTCTATATACAACCTCAGCTAACTCTATTCAACCCTACACTACTGTCTCACTATAGTTGATACAACCTCAGCTAACTCTATTCAACCCTACACTACTGTCTCACTATAGTTGATACAACCTCAGTTAACTCTATTCAACCCTACACTACTGTCTCTCTATATACAACCTCAGCTAACTCTATTCAACCCTACACTACTGTCTCACTATAGTTGATACAACCTCAGTTAACTCTATTCAACCCTACACTACTGTCTCACTATATACAACCTCAGTTAACTCTATTCAACCCTACACTACTGTCTCACTATATACAACCTCATTTAACTCTATTCAACCCTACACTACTGTCTCACTATAGTTGATACAACCTCAGTTAACTCTATTCAACCCTACACTACTGTCTCACTATAGTTGATACAACCTGTTAACTCTATTCAACCCTACACTACTGTCTCACTATATACAACCTCAGTTAACTCTATTCAACTACATTACTGTCTCACTATAGTTGATACAACCTGAGTTAACTCTATTCAACCTTACACTACTGTCTCACTATAGTTGATACAACCTCAGTTAACTCTATTCAACTACACTACTGTCTCACTATAGTTGATACAACCTCAGTTAACTCTATTCAACCCTACACTACTGTCTCTCTATATACAACCTCAGTTAACTCTATTCAACCCTACACTACTGTCTCTCTATATACAACCTCAGTTAACTCTATTCAACTACACTACTGTCTCACTATAGTTGATACAACCTCAGTTAACTATATTCAACCCTACACTACTGTCTCTCTATATACAACCTCAGTTAACTCTATTCAACCCTACACTACTGTCTCTCTATATACAACCTCAGTTAACTCTATTCAACCCTACACTACTGTCTCTCTATATACAACCTCAGTTAACTCTATTCAACCCTACACTACTGTCTCTCTATATACAACCTCAGTTAACTCTATTCAACCCTACACTACTGTCTCACTATAGTTGATACAACCTCAGTTAACTCTATTCAACCCTACACTACTGTCTCTCTATATACAACCTCAGTTAACTCTATTCAACCCTACACTACTGTCTCACTATATACAACCTCAGTTAACTCTATTCAACCCTACACTACTGTCTCACTATAGTTGATACAACCTCAGTTAACTCTATTCAACTACACTACTGTCTCACTATATACAACCTCAGTTAACTCTATTCAACTACACTACTGTCTCACTATAGTTGATACAACCTCAGTTAACTCTATTCAACTACACTACTGTCTCACTATAGTTGATACAACCTCAGTTAACTCTATTCAACTACACTACTGTCTCACTATATACAACCTCAGTTAACTCTATTCAACTACACTACTGTCTCACTATATACAACCTCAGTTAACTCTATTCAACCCTACACTACTGTCTCACTATAGCTGATACAACCTCAGTTAACTCTATTCAACCCTACACTACTGTCTCACTATAGCTGATACAACCTCAGTTAACTCTATTCAACCCTACACTACTGTCTCACTATATACAACCTCAGTTAACTCTATTCAACCCTACACTACTGTCTCACTATATACAACCTCAGTTAACTCTATTCAACCCTACACTACTGTCTCACTATATACAACCTCAGTTAACTCTATTCAACCCTACACTACTGTCTCACTATATACAACCTCAGTTAACTCTATTCAACCCTACACTACTGTCTCACTATATACAACCTCAGTTAACTCTATTCAACCCTACACTACTGTCTCACTATATACAACCTCAGTTAACTCTATTCAACCCTACACTACTGTCTCTCTATATACAACCTCAGTTAACTCTATTCAACCCTACACTACTGTCTCACTATATACAACCTCAGTTAACTCTATTCAACCCTACACTACTGTCTCACTATATACAACCTCAGTTAACGCTATTCAACCCTACACTACTGTCTCACTATAGTTGATACAACCTCAGTTAACTCTATTCAACCCTACACTACTGTCTCACTATATACAACCTCAGTTAACTCTATTCAACTACACTACTGTCTCACTATATACAACCTCAGTTAACTCTATTCAACCCTACACTACTGTCTCACTATATACAACCTCAGTTAACTCTAATCAACTACACTACTGTCTCACTATATACAACCTCAGTTAACTCTATTCAACTACACTACTGTCTCACTATAGTTGATACAACCTCAGTTAACTCTATTCAACCCTACAGCACTGTCTCTCTATATACAACCTCAGTTAACTCTATTCAACCCTACACTACTGTCTCTCTATATACAACCTCAGTTAACTCTATTCAACCCTACACTACTGTCTCACTATATACAACCTCAGTTAACTCTATTCAACCCTACACTACTGTCTCACTATATACAACCTCAGTTAACTCTATTCAACCCTACACTACTGTCTCACTATATACAACCTCAGTTAACTCTATTCAACCCTACACTACTGTCTCACTATATACAACCTCAGTTAACTCTATTCAACCCTACACTACTGTCTCACTATAGCTGATACAACCTCAGTTAACTCTTTTCAACTACACTACTGTCTCACTATATACAACCTCAGTTAACTCTGTTCAACTACACTACTGTCTCACTATATACAACCTCAGTTAACTCTATTCAACCCTACATTACTGTCTCACTATAGCTGATACAACCTCAGTTAACTCTATTCAACCCTACACTACTGTCTCACTATATACAACCTCAGTTAACTCTGTTCAACTACACTACTGTCTCACTATATACAACCTCAGTTAACTCTATTCAACCCTACACTACTCTCTCACTATAGTTGATACAACCTGAGTTAACTCTATTCAACTACACTACACAACCACACTACTGAGTAACGAGCTCTGCACAAAGTGAGAAGGGGACAGTTAATGAGGTGCTGGTACTCCCACTACACACAAGTGCACATACACATCCTTACCAATGGCAGAGTTCTGTGCTTATTCCCAAACCCCCAAGGGTGCGAACAAGAGAATGCATGCACACACACACACACCTCTCTCTCTCTCTCTCTTTCTCTCTTTCTCTCTTTCGCTCTCTCTCTCTCTCTCTCTCTCTCTCTCTCTCTCTCTTTCTCTCTCTCTCTCTTTCTCTGCACCAAACACAGAGAGGAGCAGGGCTATTAGAACTGTACTCACACTGCTGATACCATTTTGTCTGGTCATCACAATGTTACATAAACCACTATATTAGCACCTCACATGGAAGATCCTGGTGATCAGCTAATGTTAGGGATAATGAGAGAGGGGGGGGGGTGTTGAGGGCTGTTATCTTCTTATCCTGATGAATATATATCACACTGTGCCTACGTTCTTATAATCATAGCTTATTGTATCCATATAATTTCCTGCTTAGTTATTACCTTTACCTGAACTGATCTGTTCTTACATTGATTGTCTCTAGGTTCTAATGTCCATCTGTCTGTTAGCAGTGCTAAGGTTTATCACTCTCTCCACTCTTAGAGGAGATTCCTAATGTGTGTGTGTATAATGGGTGGCAGGATTATTTATAGATCTTGTTTGTGTACCCTCTTGACTTGGTTTTCTCTCTCTCTGTGTGTGTGGTGTGTGTGTGTGTCCAAGTGCATATTTTTAGGTGCGATTCGCCACAGCTCCAGTATTAAAAGGATCTGGCTCAGTTCCTCTGCTTTGCATGGTTGGACACACAACCACACACACACACACACACACACACACACACACACACACACACACACACACACACACACACACACGCACAGAGAGAGAGAGAGAAAGAGACAGGCTGTGAGAAACCCTAGAAACTTCCACAGAGGAATGTTTCATCAGATCTCTGACACCATGCCCAGACCAGACGCCCACGTCCGCCATCGTTCATAAATAGATTTGGTCCCCCTACACCAAACGAGATCACGACATGCAGGTTGAAATATCAAAATATATTAATTTGGGGACAGGTCGAAAAGCATTAAACATTTATGTCAATTTAGCTAGCTTGCGGTTGCCAGCTAATTTGTCCTATTTTGCTAGATTGCTGTTGCTAGCTAATTTGTCCTGGCATATAAACGTTGAGTTGTTATTTTACCTGAAATGCACAAGGTCCTCTACTCTGACAATTAATCCACACATAAACGATCAACCTAATTGTTTTTAGTCATCTCTCCTCCTTCCAGGATTTTTCTTCTTTGGACTTTATGTGGTGATTGGCATCTAACTTTCATAGAATTATCACGACTGACCGACCGACCTCAGTTCATCTCAATCACCCACGTGGGTATAACCAATGAGGAGATGGCATGTGGGTATCTGCTTCTATAAACTAATGAGGAGATGGGAGAGGCAGGACTTGCACCGTGTTCAGCGTCACAAATAGAACTGACTTCTATTTTAGAGCTTGGCAACGCAGATGCGAGCAGTGTGGGTGCAATGACTGAATAACATGTACAGTGGGGCAAAAAAGTATTTAGTCAGCCACCAATTGTGCAAGTTCCCCCACTTAAAAAGATGAGAGAGGCCTGTAATTTTCATCATAGGTACACTTCAACTATGACAGACAAAATTAGGAAAATAAATCCAGAATATCACATTGTAGGATTTTTAATGAATTTATTTGCAAATTATGATGGAAAATAAGTATTTGGTCAATAACAAAAGTTTATCTCAATACTTTGTTATATACCCTTTGTTGGCAATGACAGAGGTCAAACATTTTCTGTAAGTCTTCACAAGGTTTTCACACACTGTTGCTGGTATTTTGGCCCATTCCTCCATGCAGATCTCCTCTAGAGCAGTGATGTTTTGGGGCTGTTGCTGGGCAACACGGACTTTCAACTCCCTCCAAAGATTTTCTATGGGGTTGAGATCTGGAGACTGGCTAGGCCACTCCAGGACCTTGAAATGCTTCTTACGAAGCCACTCCTTCGTTGCCCGGGCGGTGTGTTTGGGATCATTGTCATGCTGAAAGACCCAGCCACATTTCATCTTCAATGCCCTTGCTGATGGAAGGAGGTTTTCACTCAAAATCTCACGATACATGGCCCCATTCATTCTTTCCTTTACACGGATCAGTCGTCCTGGACCCTTTGCAGAAAAACAGCACCAACGCATGATGTTTCCACCCCCATGCTTCACAGTAGGTATGGTGTCCTTTGGATGCAACTCAGCATTCTTTGTCCTCCAAACACGACGAGTTGAGTTTTTACCAAAAAGTTATATTTTGGTTTCATCTGACCATATGACATTCTCCCAATCTTCTTCTGGATCATCCAAATGCTCACTAGCAAACTTCAGACGGGCCTGAACATGTACTGGCTTAAGCAGGGGGACACGTCTGGCACTGCAGGATTTGAGTCCCTGGCGGCGTTGTGTGTTTCTGATGATAGGCTTTGTTACTTTGGTCCCAGCTCTCTGCAGATCATTCACTAGGCCCCCCCGTGCGGTTCTGGGATTTTTGCTCACCGTTCTTGTGATCATTTTGACCCCACGGGGTGAGATCTTGTGTGGAGCCCCAGATCGAGGGAGATTATCAGTGGTCTTGTATGTCTTCCATTTCCTAATAATTGCTCCCACAGTTGATTCCTTCAAACCAAGCTGCTTACCTATTGCAGATTCAGTCTTCCCAGCCTGGTGCAGGTCTACAATTTTGTTTCTAGTGTCCTTTGACAGCTCTTTGGTCTTGGCCATAGTGGAGTTTGGAGTGTGACTGTTTGAGGTTGTGGACAGGTGTCTGTTATACTGATAAGTTCAAACAGGTGCCATTAATACAGGTAACGAGTGGAGGACAGAGGAGCCTCTTAAAGAAGAAGTTACAGGTCTGTGAGAGCCAGAAATCTTGCTTGTTTGTAGGTGACCAAATACTTATTTTCGACCATTATTTGCAAATAAATTCATTAAAAATCCTACAATGTGATTTTCTGGATTTTTTTTCTCATTTTGTCTGTCATAGTTGAAGTGTACCTATGATGAAAATTACAGGCCTCTCTCATCTTTTTAAGTGGGAGAACTTGCACAATTGGTGGCTGACTAAATACTTTTTTGCCCCACTGTATGTGTACATTTATTTTGCAACGCACGCGACACGGGCCGTGTGGTCAGCATGTGAGACTTCACCCTCCAAGGTGCATGATGTCTGGCAGACCAATTGACCCTTTGCTAAGCCCCGCCCCAACATTTTTGGCAACCAATCGCAGCACTCCAATGGATAGCAACTGTCGTTGAGTCCAACGCCTCGGACAAGCTCACGTTTAAATCTCATGAAAGCCAGTGAGGCCTGTGGCAAAAAGTGACCGTTTTCTTCGAAAAAGGTTAACCCTAAACCTAACTAACTGAACAGTGGACCAGGAGTATCCTACTTGCAACTGTGATTCCTGAAATGCAGAGCCAGTTGATGGAGTATTTTTCAATTCCGAAATTATACTTTTGTTATATTGTTTGCTAGCTCAGCTGATTAGTTAGCTCTGTCTGATTGGCCACCAAATAATGATATTGCTAGCTAGCCACTTAATATAACTTGTTTTCTAGCTAAGTTAAGCTAGCTAAGTTAGCAATGACATGAATACAACTTTCATCTGCTGCCGACATCAGGATACCAGAGCACTATACTAGAGCACTATACTAGAGCACTATACTAGAGCACTAAACTTAGAGCACTATACTAGAGCACTATACTAGAGCACTATACTAGAGCACTATACTAGAGCACTATCTAGAGCACTATACTAGATCACTATACTAGAGCACTATACTAGAGCACTATACTAGAGCACTATACTAGAGCACTATACTAGAGCACTAAACTTAGAGCACTATTTAGCTCCAAAAGAGGTTATAGCTTTGACTGCATGCTGACAGTGAATTCAGAGCCATTCAGTGACTAGCTACACGACAAACATCATTTTACCAGGTTCCTGTGAAGCACTTGTAATTAAAGTCCACCACAACATACTGTACCCAAGAGTTTCATTTCATTGTGTATTAGAAACACAGCGTGAGATCATTGTGATGGGATTTCGCCAGTGGTTGATCAGGCAGTATAATTCTGCTCTCACTTCTGCCTGCATACACTATTTAATCTCCATCACTGTCATACACACACACACACACACACACACATATGGAGTTAAGAGTGATGAGAAATTGAAGCCGTTAGGATAGGAGGGTGAAGAGAGACAGACAGTCATATTAGGTTTCATTAAAACTGGATATAGCTACAATACCTCATCCTCCAATTTCCTGCCCTTCCCACTCTTGCTCAATGCAATCAGAATATTGCATCACTGTGCACAGGCTTATTGGGTTAGTTTAGTAGACTTCATACTAATGGGGTTATGTTGCATTCTCTAAATGTATATTTCAATGAGTATTAGTAGTAACCTTGGGCGATGAAATGTGTGTATGTTTGCCTGATCAACAGTCTACTCCCTCAATTTACATTTTGGACCAAACAAACACATGAGCCTCGTGATGCACAGGATGGCAACGGCTAATCAGGGTTACCGTGGTAACACAGTGGTGGCATGTTAGCCGACGATGTCGGGTCTAACGCTGGGTTCAAGTAATTTCCCCAGAGCTGCCGTGCTTCAAAGTAGAGAAACAAACAGGCTAAACCACGCAGTTTATTAAAACATGTGGGTTGAATCACCTCGGGGTTGCTTCGTGGTCTATTTGTGATTGAAGAGATTGACCATACTGTACTGCATTTCTGACCCCGGCTGACCTCCACGGTCTGAATTGCCATTGGTGCTTTTAAGAGCATCTAAATGAAATCAGCCACGGTTCAAATCACATGGTTGATGTGAAAATAGATCTAGCTATATATATGTGTAAAACCACTAATCAATCCAACCATTGAAATTACATTGGTTCAAGGCCTCCCGAGTGGCGCAGTGGTCTAAGGCACTGCATCGCAGTGATTCTGGGTTCATGTCCAGAATCTGTGGCAGCCGGCCGCGACCGGGAGACCCATGGAGCGGTGCACAATTGACCCAGTGTCGTCTGGGTTAGGGGAGGGTTTGGCTGGCAGGGATGTCCCTGTCCCATCGCACACCAGCAACTCCTGTGGTGGGCCGGGTGCAGTGCACGCTGAGACGGTCGCCAGGTGTACGGTGTTTCCTCCGACACATTGGTGCGGCTGGCTTTCGGGTTAATTGGGCAATGTGTCAAGAAGTAGTGCGGCTTGGTTGGGTTGTGTTCCGGAGGAACGAAGGGTTCTCGACCTTCGCCCCTCCCGAGTCTGTACGGGAGTTGCAGCGATGAAACCAGACTGTAACTACCAATTGGGATACCAGGAAATTGGGGAGAAAAAGGGCTAAAAAAAAAATAAATGATACATTGGTTCTGCTATAAGTCCTACGGCTGTCCTACGGCTGTGTTGTATGGTATCTACAGTGCCACTGTATCATAAGCAGGTAGTTATGGAGTGTGTATGGTTTAGTCCATTAGGCCATTAGTGTTGATGATAATGGTAATGTAGGGACAGGTAAAGGTAAAGGGGTAATCTGTTTGGGGGGGGAAATGAGTGGAGATGGGGATCTAAAGCAATTGCCGCGATGGGTTTAAAGAGACTAATTTATCATCCCCCACACCTCCTCAGCCACAACCCCCCTTCTCCTCCTTTACTCAAGCCTTTCTTTACCCCCTCCTCCACTTCCCTCTTATCTCATTGACCTTGCTTTGCTCTCTGCAGCTGGAGTGTGTCTTTGAAAGGAATGAGATTGGCATAGTGTTACTGTACACACACACACACACACACACACACCCGTCAAGGGCGAAGGTGACACAGCAAGCGTATTCTGAATCAATGGAAGCTCATTGGTTTTGGTTGTGATTTGCACGTCTCAGTGAAAAACATTGAAAAGTTGTGCCTTACTTACACCTCTCTGAAACAGAAGGATTTGACGGGTGGACATTCTCCTTCATACCCGAGGGATAGGGGATAATGTATTATAGTACCGGGTGTCCTGCACTCTTTTCACATTTAAATCTCCGCTGGGGGTGATTGGCGACGTAGGAGGTTCACTTGTTTTTCGCTGCAGGATTCTGCACAAGACAAATGCATAGATTGTATCTGCACTGGAACAGAAGGAAATAGCAGAGTTCTCTCCCTCCCCAGTTTTCATCCCTGCTTTGATAATCACCAGCATCATCCCTACAGAGACATTTTAGCCCTCCACAACCACCCTTACAGGAGGAGGATAGGAGGGTGGATGGCTGGAGGGAGGGAGGGAGGGAGGGAGGGAGGGAGGGTGGATGGATGGATGGATGGATGGAGGGAGGGAGGGAGGGAGGGAGGGAGGGAGGGAGGGGTGGATGGATGGCTGGAGGGAGGGAGGGAGGGAGGGAGGGAGGGAGGGAGGGAGGGAGGGAGGGAGGGAGGGGGGGAAGGAGGGTGGGTGGATGGATGGCTGGATGGCTGGACGGAGGGAGGGAGGGAAGGAGGGTGGATGGATGGCTGGAGGGAGGGAGGGAGGGAGGGAAGGAGGGTGGATGGATGGATGGATGGATGGATGGCTGGACGGAGGGAGGGAGGGAAGGAGGGTGGATGGATGGCTGGAGGGAGGGAGGGTAGACAGGGAGAGGGGGAGCCTAAATGACGAGGCGCATGTTCAGCATCCATGAACAGGGGATGTGGAGGAGAAAGGAGCGGATGGTCCCATAGGATTGGGGTTTTCTGTTGGAATACTGATACAGACCACAGAGTATTCCCTCCTACACTCTTAGAACAAAAAAGGTGCTATTTAAAACCTTCTTCGGATGTCCTAATAGGATAACCCTTTGAGGAACCCTTTTTGGATCCAGGTAGAACCCTTTTGGGTTCTATTTAGAACCCTTTCCACTGAGGGTTCTACCTGAAACCAAAAATGGTTTCTCTTATGGGGAAAGCCGAAGAACCTTTTTGTACTTTCCATCCAACCGGTTGACTTTATCTGCACACTGTCTGTCATACCGTGCAGAAACCGGGCCAGAGCACAACACAGTCATAATACAACACAACACAGTCATAATACAACACAACACAGTCATAATAGTAACTAAACAGCAGCCCTGGAGACAACACAGTCATAATACAACACAACACAGTCATAATAGTAACTAAACAGCAGCCCTGGACACAACACAGTCATAATAGTAACTAAACAGCAGCCCTGGAGACAACACAGTCATAATACAACACAACACAGTCATAATAGTAACTAAACAGCAGCCCTGGAGACAACACAGTCATAATAGTAACTAAACAGCAGCCCTGGAGACAACACAGTCATAATAGTAACTAAACAGCAGCCCTGGAGACAACACAGTCATAATAGTAACTAAACAGCAGCCCTGGACACAACACAGTCATAATACAACACAACACAGTCATAATAGTAACTAAACAGCAGCCCTGGACACAACACAGTCATAATACAACACAACACAGTCATAATAGTAACTAAACAGCAGCCCTGGAGACAACACAGTCATAATAGTAACTAAACAGCAGCCCTGGAGACAACACAGTCATAATACAACACAACACAGTCATAATAGTAACTAAACAGCAGCCCTGGAGACAACACAGTCATAATACAACACAACACAGTCATAATACAACACAACACAGTCATAATAGTAACTAAACAGCAGCCCTGGAGACAACACAGTCATAATACAACACAACACAGTCATAATAGTAACTAAACAGCAGCCCTGGACACAACACAGTCATAATACAACACAACACAGTCATAATAGTAACTAAACAGCAGCCCTGGAGACAACACAGTCATAATACAACACAACACAGTCATAATAGTAACTAAACAGCAGCCCTGGACACAACACAGTCATAATAGTAACTAAACAGCAGCCCTGGACACAACACAGTCATAATAGTAACTAAACAGCAGCCCTGGAGACAACACAGTCATAATAGTAACTAAACAGCAGCCCTGGAGACAACACAGTCATAATACAACACAACACAGTCATAATAGTAACTAAACAGCAGCCCTGGACACAACACAGTCATAATACAACACAACACAGTCATAATACAACACAACACAGTCATAATAGTAACTAAACAGCAGCCCTGGACACAACACAGTCATAATACAACACAACACAGTCATAATACAACACAACACAGTCATAATAGTAACTAAACAGCAGCCCTGGACACAACACAGTCATAATACAACACAACACAGTCATAATACAACACAACACAGTCATAATAGTAACTAAACAGCAGCCCTGGAGACAACACAGTCATAATACAACACAACACAGTCATAATAGTAACTAAACAGCAGCCCTGGACACAACACAGTCATAATACAACACAACACAGTCATAATACAACACAACACAGTCATAATAGTAACTAAACAGCAGCCCTGGAGACAACACAGTCATAATACAACACAACACAGTCATAATACAACACAACACAGTCATAATAGTAACTAGACAGCAGCCCTGGAGACAACACAGTCATAATACAACACAACACAGTCATAATAGTAACTAAACAGCAGCCCTGGACACAACACAGTCATAATACAACACAACACAGTCATAATACAACACAACACAGTCATAATAGTAATTAAACAGCAGCCCTGGACACAACACAGTCATAATACAACACAACACAGTCATAATACAACACAACACAGTCATAATACAACACAACACAGTCATAATAGTAACTAAACAGCAGCCCTGGACACAACACAGTCATAATACAACACAACACAGTCATAATAGTAACTAAACAGCAGCCCTGGAGACAACACAGTCATAATACAACACAACACAGTCATAATAGTAACTAAACAGCAGCCCTGGACACAACACAGTCATAATACAACACAACACAGTCATAATACAACACAACACAGTCATAATAGTAATTAAACAGCAGCCCTGGAGACAACACAGTCATAATACAACACAACACAGTCATAATACAACACAACACAGTCATAATACAACACAACACAGTCATAATAGTAATTAAACAGCAGCCCTGGACACAACACAGTCATAATACAACACAACACAGTCATAATAGTAACTAAACAGCAGCCCTGGAGACAACACAGTCATAATACAACACAACACAGTCATAATACAACACAACACAGTCATAATAGTAATTAAACAGCAGCCCTGGACACAACACAGTCATAATACAACACAACACAGTCATAATAGTAACTAAACAGCAGCCCTGGACACAACACAGTCATAATACAACACAACACAGTCATAATACAACACAACACAGTCATAATAGTAATTAAACAGCAGCCCTGGAGACAACACAGTCATAATACAACACAACACAGTCATAATACAACACAACACAGTCATAATACAACACAACACAGTCATAATAGTAATTAAACAGCAGCCCTGGACACAACACAGTCATAATACAACACAACACAGTCATAATACAACACAACACAGTCATAATAGTAATTAAACAGCAGCCCTGGACACAACACAGTCATAATACAACACAACACAGTCATAATAGTAACTAAACAGCAGCCCTGGAGACAACACAGTCATAATACAACACAACACAGTCATAATAGTAACTAAACAGCAGCCCTGGAGACAACACAGTCATAATACAACACAACACAGTCATAATAGTAACTAAACAGCAGCCCTGGAGACAACACAGTCATAATACAACACAACACAGTCATAATAGTAACTAAACAGCAGCCCTGGAGACAACACAGTCATAATACAACACAACACAGTCATAATAGTAACTAAACAGCAGCCCTGGAGACAACACAGTCATAATAGTAACTAAACAGCAGCCCTGGACACAACACAGTCATAATACAACACAACACACAACACACTATATTTCACATAGGGGACATCTAGATATAGAAAAACAATGCATCGGTGTACTGATTCAAAATCAGAACACATACAAATACTTAACAGATCCAAATATTGCACATGACCAAAAATATCCTAAAACGCTGCGTACTACCACAGCTATCCCTAGACATAACGAACGAAACGAAAGCTGCCAATGGGATTCTCCTCCAAAGTTGTGCTCATGCCCAGACACAACACAGTGTGCTGTGTTGCAGTAAACACAACCAAATAAACTATTCTTCTCACTATCGCTCATCCGTATATTCATCAAAGATAATCAGTCCCTCAGGATTGTTGCTGATATTTGCAGGCTAAGGTGCTTGATTTAGCTGCAGCAACTCTGACATTCTGCACTGATTCTGTCTAATTTATTGTGAAACAGAGCTGAGGAGGGAACATGTTTGTTGACGTGTCGGTTGATTGAACCATATTATGCAGTAAATGTACGGGTGGTGATTGGTTGAAAATGTGTGCCTTCTTTTTGTACTGCGGCGATGGGTCAGTGTTATGCGATAACATTGCGGTGATTCGACTGTTTTATGCAAAAATAGTGCAGTGATTGGTCAAATTTGGTCAAATGTCCCTGGGAACTGTTGATTTTTCCAAAACATTTGCGATCGGGGAATCCTGTAGGGACTGACTGACGGCATGTCAAGTGGCAACATTAAAAGGCGTTACGGGGTTTATGCACCAACGATATGCTTATGCTCTCTATCATACGTAGTTGGCTTTTAGTAATGGTGTGCTGAAAGTGACAGAAATGTGTAATGATGATGATAATTGCATACATTCCAGTGCATAGATATATGCAATAGTAGGCCCCTGTACCATTCTACACAGCCTTCTGGTTGGCCATAATCGTCTCATCATTGTATCACCTGACCTTTGACCCTCCTATGATTGATGCGCCTGTACGGGGGGGGTGGGGGGGGGTGGGGGGCTTCCTGAGGTTTATTATGAATACAGACTCCAGACAGAGCCAGCGTCGCTACAGTGGCGGTGGGGGTTGGCGCCGGGCTACTCCCTCAATGTCATGTGAAAGTGATACTAACTACCCCCCCCCCCCCCCCCCCCCCCCACACTACAGTACCTCTCTCTCCTCCCCCACCCCTTCAGGCACAGTGGAGCGTTCCAATATCATCTGTTTATAAAAAATAAAACAACCACTGCATAATTTTTAGGTCTGTTCTAAAGAGGGCGAATTGCGTCTTTCCTTCCTTCCGATCTTCCTTCCTTGGAGTGATCATGTATGATAGGGACATGATAGGGGACAGTGTGGTTTCCACTACTTTGCGTTCACCAAGTGATTATCTCAAGGAAGGAGAATAATAAAGATGCAAAAGAGATGTAAGTATTTGAACTGGGACTTGGGCTATATTAGCTAGAGAGAGGTTTGTGGCGACTCATGGCTGCCATTTCAGAGATGCCATCCATCATTCACTTTCTTCAGCCTTTTTCTTGAACAGACTGAAGACCCCCATTTGGTTTGAATGATTGATCACATCCATTGATTGTCATTTAGCCTGCCCATCACTAATACTAAATCAATATGTCTGTTGATGTGTTGGAGACTTACCTCCGGGTGTTGGTGAGTTAACCCTTAGTGTTCTATCGTCTGTCCTGGTGGTGGTGTTTGCTCCCAGTCGTTCCTCCACAGGCCCTGCTTTGGCCTCGGAATCACCCAGGTCTGGTGAACTCTGACTTGGCTGAGTTTCGGTGACCGGGGCCTCTTTAGTTCCAATGTCGGTGCTTACGGTCGAGGCCAGACGTCTTGTGGTGACCCTGGTTTGTGGGGAAATGGGTGGGGTGCCAGAGTCAAAGGGTTGTCTGGTCAGTGTGGTCTCTACCTGTGTTAGGTTGACGGTGATCCTTGGTGGAGTTGTGACCAGGGTTGTGGGGACTGTGGTTTGTGGGGACGTTAGGTGTGGGACAGAGGCTGTGAGAGGGTCACCCTGGGGAACTAGTTCATTTTGGATCTTTGTTTCCTTGGGGAAAGATTTAGTTGTGACCTTCCAACTGTGCTTTGGCGTTTGGGACGTTTCTGTTGACAGGTATGTGTGTGTTATTGTCTTTGGCAGTATGTTTGTGCTGGTGAGACTATCGGAGGATATATCAACCCCCTGTGACATATAAATAGAGGATATGGAATCTAAGACAGCGGTTATAGTATCTAAGATATCTTGGGTGTTTGGTTGTGTGTTCTTGTTAGGAGTGACTGTCTGTGGGTTTGTTACTGTTCTTATCTCAGTGGAGCTGGGGTGACCTTCAGTCCAAGAGGTGATGGTGGAGGACTGAGGGCTTTTATTAATACCCTCCTCCACAGACCCTGAATGTCCCGGTGAATTCTCAGGCTCTGTTCGTCCCTCCGTTCGTCCCTCCGTTCGTCCCTCTGTTGGTCCCTCTGTTGGTCCCTTTGACAGTTCCTCTGTTGGTCCCTCTGTCGGTCTCTCTATCAGTCCCTTTGACAGTTTCTCCGTTCGTCCCTCCGTTTGTCTCTCTGTTGGTCCCTCTGTTGGTCCCTCTGTCGGTCTCTCTATCAGTCCCTTTGACAGTTCCTCCGTTCGTCCCTCCGTTTGTCTCTCTGTTGGTCCCTCTGTTGGTCCCTCTGTCGGTCTCTCTATCAGTCCCTTTGACAGTCCCTCTGTTGGTCCCTCTGTCGGTCTCTCTATCAGTCCCTTTGACAGTTCCTTTGTTGGTCCCTCTGATGGTGTGGTCCTTTGGGGCCCTGCATTCTTAGTCTGTGACTTCCCTCCAAACGGGTTGAGCGAAGAAAACGGAAATGACGGCGCCGCCGGGAGTGATGGCAAAATGGACAAGCTGGGCCAATAGGACCATCCCTTACTGGCAGGCGGTCCTGTCGGCTTCGTAAGATCCGCCTCTTCATCCGCAAACACCGTCGTGTGGAGAAGAATGGCGAGGAGAGAGCACCATAAGCACAAAGCCATCATCCGGTGAAGGTGATGCATGTTGCCGACAGTGAAGCGGAGCGGCTAGTTAGGCACCGGTCACATACTGTCCTCCATTCCCCGGGCCCCCTAGGGCACGTTGGCTCGCTCTCCTGTGAAGTGACCTAAAACACAGATGCACACAGGACATTGAGTGACATACTTTCACTTTATCACAGTACAGTTAGTTTGACTTGATACATGGATATGTGTTGTTGAGCTGAAATGTGTCTGCTGGCTTGTTTTTACTGGAGAGGTTATTTAAACGGGACGTTTCTGCTCTGTTTCATTTCGTGCTTGACCTGTTTTTTGTCTGTTTTTCCAGAGAATATAATATCACATGTTGATGATATTATACGACCCACAATACAGCAGGGCAGCCATTAAAATGGACTGCTGAAGTTAGCAGGCCGGGAAAATGTTGTCCACCACAAACCGCCACAAGAACGACGGTGTTATTGGACACATATACTTAGTGGTGTCAGATTCTGAGGTCAGTATTTATGTGAGGAAGTTGTGTGTCATTCATATGTATACTTGGTAAGAGTCTTGGGACAACCAAACATGAAATATACTTCTGACCAATCACAAAAGAGACTTTCCAGATGTCATGTATTTTCTCAGCCCTTTAGTTAGCGCTAACTTTTACATAATGTGTGTGTGTGTGTGTGTGTGTGTGGGGGTGGGGGGGTGGGGTCCGTCCTCTGTATAGAAATGGAAGGGGAACTCTTTTCTTGGAGGG
Organism: Oncorhynchus mykiss; assembly: GCF_057628025.1. Taxonomy (NCBI): domain Eukaryota; kingdom Metazoa; phylum Chordata; class Actinopteri; order Salmoniformes; family Salmonidae; genus Oncorhynchus; species Oncorhynchus mykiss. The sequence continues at coordinate 9,073,369 of NC_143042.1, read as the reverse complement.
GAGGAACGGGTGGTTCAAAGTCTCTGTCCAGTTGCCTCAGTGAAGAGATTGGAGCACCGATGGAATTTTCCATTGAGAACAACCTGTGTGCTTTAGTTGTGTTTGAACCCACCTCCCTCCAACTCTCTTTCATTCCCCGTTTGATTTGTTCTTTAAAACGGGGAGAAACCCTCTGCTTAAGTGAGAGTGTGTTTTCCTGTAGTGAGAGAATAACATCAGTATTCAAGACAATCAGCCATTTACTCTCTCCTGCTCTTCATCAAGCTCTTTCCTTCTTTCCCTGCAAATATATATTCCTCCTCTCTCACCCCGTTTTCAGTACCTCCCCCTCTATCTCCTTCACTCCTTTACACCTCTCCATTTATTTCCCCATACATCTCTCTCTCTGTCACTCTGTCCTATGCTACATCTCTCTCTCTGTTACTCTGTCCCATGCTACATCTCTCTCTGTTACTCTGTCCCATGCTACATCTCTCTCTGTTACTCTGTCCTATGCTACATCTCTCTATCTCTCTATTACTCTGTCCTATGCTACATCTCTCTCTGTTACTCTGTTCCATGCTACATCTCTCTCTGTTACTCTGTCCTATGCTACATCTCTCTATCTCTCTATTACTCTGTCCTATGCTACATCTCTTTCTCTGTTACTCTGTCCTATGCTACATCTCTCTCTGTTACTCTGTCCTATGCTACATCTCTCTCTCTCTGTTACTCTGTCCTATGCTACATCTCTTTTTCTGTTTCTCTTTCCTATGCTACATCTCTCTCTCTCTCTGTTATTCTGTCCTATGCTACATCTCTCTCTCTTTCTGATACTCTGTCCTATGCTACATCTCTCTCTGTTACTCTGTCCTATGCTACATCTCTCTCTGTTACTCTGTCCTATGCTACATCTCTCTTTCTGTTACTCTGTCCTATGCTACATCTCTCTTTCTGTTACTCTGTCCTATGCTACATCTCTCTCTCTCTCTGTTATTCTGTCCTATGCTACATCTCTCTCTCTTTCTGCTACTCTGTCCTATGCTACATCTCTCTATCTCTGTTACTCTGTCCTATGCTACATCTCTCTCTCTCTCTGTTACTCTGTCCCATGCTACATCTCTCTCTCTCTCTGCTACTCTGTCCCATGCTACATCTCTCTCTCTCTGTTACTCTGTCCTATGCTACATCTCTCTCTCTCTGCTACTCTGTCCTATGCTACATCTCTTTCTCTCTCTGTTACTCTGTCCTATGCTACATCTCTCTCTCTGTTACTCTGTCCCATGCTACATCTCTCTCTCTCTCTCTCTCTCTCTCTCTCTCTCTCTTTCTCTCTCTGTTACTCTGTCCCATGCTACATCTCGCTGTTACTCTGTCCTATGCTACATCTCTCTCCGTAACTCTGTCCTATGCAACATCTCCCTCTCTCTCTCTGTTACTCTGTCCCATGCTACATCTCTCTCTCTCTCTCTGTTACTCTGTCCCATGCTACATCTCTCTCTGCTACTCTGTCCTGTGCTACATCTTTCGTTCTCTCTGTCACTCTGTCCTATGCTACATCTCTCTCCGTAACTCTGTCCTGTGCTAAATCTCTCTCTGTTACTCTGTCCCATGCTACATCTCTCTGATACTCTGTCCTATGCTACATCTCTCTCCGTAACTCTGTCCTACGCAACATCTCCCTCTCTCTCTCTGTTACTCTGTCCTATGCTACATCTCTCTCTGTTACTCTGTCCTATGCAACATCTTCCTCTCTCTCTCTCTGTTACTCTGTCCTATGCTATATCTCTCTCTGCTACTCTGTCCTGTGCTACATCTTTCGTTCTCTCTGTCACTCTGTCCCATGCTACATCTCTCTCTCTCTCTCTCTCTCTCCTACTCTGTCCTATGCTACATCTCTCTCTCTCTCTCTGTTACTCTGTCCCATGCTACATCTCTCTCTGCTACTCTGTCCTATGCTATATCTCTCTCATTGTTACTCTGTCCCATGCTACATCTCTCTCTTTGAAGTATAGCTCATAACACAAACAGATCAATCACCTTTTAATAGCACTATCCTAGGCCTGATCTCTCTGCAGGACATTCAGGGACTTGACCCATTCTCTGTGCCCCATGTAGTGTTGACCTTAGTGGGCCTCACTACCTCTCTGAGCCTTCCTGGGGGTAGTTGGCTGCATTCTGAAGAATGAGTTGTGGTGCTGAGGGGCACACTCAAAAACATACAACTGCCCACACATTACTGCCTTCTATCAGGACTCTGAGTGTACATGCTTGAAATACATTTCCATTGAGGAATGGTTGTACTTAGAGACCCACCCACATCCACCCACATCATAGTCATGAGTGTGTGTAACACACACACACACACACACCAAAGCCCCCAAGACGTTAAAACCTTTCGCCAGAGTTGGTTAATTCTTGGTGTGTTACAGAAAGACAAATAAACGGTACTTAATGCCGTCTTTGTAGAACACTGAGATATTTGTTGTGACATTCTGTTCTTCAGAAGAAACACGTTGCCTTTTTAGTTCCACGCTAAACCATTCGCTAAACCATTCGCTAAACCATTCGCTAAACCATTCGCTAAACCATTCGCTAAACCATTCGCTAAACCATTCGCTAAACCATTCCAATTAGCTATTAACCTTGAAAAAACTATGCCTCTGCCCTGATCGGGTTTCTGTTCAATTTGACACATATTGATCAATTATTTACACAAGGGGGATTATGCATCATTTCATTTGGCTAACATTCTCAAATTTCACTTCCTCACTATCAATTACACAGGCATGCCAGCTTCCTGTTTCAGTCAGAAGATTACCTGACTAATTAGTGTCTATGCCTTTCATAGAGAGCAGAGTTAAATATACCTCCCCTTCAACCACATGGTGAATCCCTAATAAGCTTATATAGGTAGATAGACAGCCCATTTTCAGATAACAGGGGGTTGGAGTTCTCAGTTACTCTCACACATAATCATTAGGTTATTCTATGATTTTATCTACATGTGTACCATCCTGCCATGTGGAAATTGTGTATGTCTCACAACTGTCAACTGCATAACGCTTAAAACACAGGATATCAAGATTTGAATTTTTGTTTGCCTCCGTTTAGTCCTCTGTGAGCAATCAACTCAGTTTTAGTGCGCTTGTGGTCAGTTGTAAAAATGAAATATGTCTGTCTGTTAGGGAGCCCTCTGTCTTTCCTGACATGCAGCAGAACAAGTGGAAAGAGAGAATGAGAGATAGTAATAAGATAAACATGTCTGTGGGGACATTTACAAGCCTTCTCTTTCTTCACTGGTGTTTTGTTCCACTGCACCTGACAAAGACAGGTCCTGTCCCACTGCACTGTGCTCAATGGAGCAGAAAGAGAGAGTGAGAGAAGGAGAGAGAGGGTTGGAAGTCATGTCACGACGGGGATATAGATGGAGAGAGAGAAGGAGAGAGAGGGTTGGAAGTCACGTCACGACGGGGATATAGATGGAGAGAGAGAAGGAGAGAGAGGGTTGGAAGTCATGTCACGACGGGGATATAGATGGAGAGAGAGAGAAGGAGAGAGAGGGCTGGAAGTCATGTCACGACGGGGATATAGACGGAGAGAGAGAGAAGGAGAAAGAGGGTTGGAAGTCACGTCACGACGGGGATATAGATGGAGAGAGAGAAGGAGAGAGAGAGGGTTGGAAATCACATCATGACGGGGATATAGATGGAGAGAGAGAAGGAGAGAGAGGGTTGGAAGTCACATCACGACGGGGATATAGATGGAGAGAGAGAGAGAGGGTTGGAAGTCATGTCATGACGGGGATATAGATGGAGAGAGAGAGAAGGAGAAAGAGGGTTGGAAGTCATGTCACGACGGGGATATAGATGGAGAGAGAGAGAAGGAGAAAGAGGGTTGGAAATCACATCACGACGGGGATATAGATGGAGAGAGAGAGAAGGAGAAAGAGGGTTGGAAGTCACGTCACGACGGGGATATAGATGGAGAGAGAGAGAAGGAGAGAGGGGGGGTTGGAAGTCATGTCACGACAGGGGGATATAGATGGAGAGAGAGAAAAGGAGAGAGAGGGTTGGAAGTCATGTCACGACGGGGATATAGATGGAGAGTGAGAGAAGGAGAGAGAGGGTTGGAAGTCATGTCACGACAGGGGGATATAGATTGGGTTGGAAGTCATGTCATGACGGGGATATAGATGGAGAGAGAGAAAAGGAGAGAGAGGGTTGGAAGTCATGTCACGACGGGGATATAGATGGAGAGTGAGAGAAGGAGAGAGAGGGTTGGAAGTCATGTCACGACAGGGGGATATAGATTGGGTTGGAAGTCATGTCATGACGGGGATATAGATGGAGAGAGAGAAAAGGAGAGAGAGGGTTGGAAGTCATGTCACGACGGGGATATAGATGGAGAGAGAGAGAAGGAGAGGGGGGGGTGGAAGTCATGTCACGACAGGGGGATATAGATGGAGAGAGAGAGAGAGGGTTGGAAGTCATATAGATGGATATAGATGGAGAGAGAGAGAAGGAGAGAGAGGGTTGGAAGTCATGTCACGACGGGGATATAGATGGAGAGAGAGAGAAGGAGAGAGAGAGGGTTGGAAGTCATGTCACGACAGGGGGATATAGATGGAGAGAGAGAGAAGGAGAGAGAGGGTTGGAAGTTACGTCACGACGGGGATATAGATGGAGAGAGAGAGAAGGAGAGAGAGGGTTGGAAGTCACATCACGACGGGGATATAGATGGATAGAGAGACGGAGAGAGGGCTGGAAGTCACGTCACGACGGGGATATAGATGGAGAGAGAGAGAAGGAGAGAGAGGGTTGGAAGTCACGTCACAACGGGGATATAGATGGAGAGCGAGAGAAGGAGAGAGAGGGTTGGAAGTCACATCACGACGGGGATATAGATGGAGAGAGAGAGAAGGAGAGAGAGGGTTGGAAGTCATGTCACGACGGGGATATAGATGGAGAGCGAGAGAAGGAGAGAGAGGGTTGGAAGTCACGTCACGACAGGGGGATATAGATGGAGAGAGAGAGAAGGTGAGAGAGGGTTGGAAGTCACATCACGACGGGGATATAGATGGAGAGAGAGAGAAGGAGAGAGAGGGTTGGAAGTCACATCACGACAGGGGGATATAGATGGAGAGAGAGAGAAGGAGAGAGAGGGTTGGAAGTCACATCACGATAGGGGGATATAGATGGAGAGAGAGAGAAGGAGAGAGAGGGTTGGAAGTCACGTCACGGCGGGGATATAGATGGAGAGCGAGAGAGAGGGTGAAATATAGATAGTGGAAGGAGAGGAGATATATATAGAGAGAGACAGACAGACATGTTGCATTCTGACTTCATGGCAGTCCACTAACTCCTTTCTATTCTCTCTAATGCTTCACTCGGTTTATTGCTAAATCTCTCCTTTTGTGTGTGTGTGTGTGTGTGTGTGTGTGTGTGTGTGTGTGTGTGTGTGTGTGTGCGCGTGTGTGTGTGTGTATGTGGTGTGCACTTCCATACGTGTGCGTGTACCCTCACCCACTCTCTTAACCACCACCCATCACCATGCCAATCACATCACATCCTCAAACACACTATTTCCCCATGAGGATTATCAGCATTATTCTGTCATTATTCTTATCCTTTCTGTCATTTACATTCATCTCCAGGACAACGGCTTTAGTGGTCTGCTGTGTGACCGCTGTGGTACTGAGAGGATAGAGATGGATATCTGATTGGAGACCGGTCCTTCAACAGCCTTTTAACATTTTACACTAATGAAGTGATTTTAAATTAAGAATGTTGGTTAGGTTTATGAGAGAGGGAGAGAGAGAGGGAGAGCAAAGGCTATAGAAAGGTAGAGCTAGCAAGAGAGCGCAGAGGATGAAGGGAGAGAGGGCTGGAGAGAGAGAGAGAAAGAGGGAGGGAAGAAGGCGGAAGGGTGTGCAGTGAATTAGAGGTGTGGACTCCTCCCTGAGAGATTTAAATGGATTTCTGCTGGATTTGAGAGGATTCGCAAATGGAGATGACTTGATTCTGGGCGATGCCACTTATGTTTAACAGGTTGACCATAGTCTCACGAAGGCACAGGGATTGATGTTTCACACTCCTTGGCAATGGACTGATTTTCGTGCACGTCTCAGATTTGCTAAAGTGTGTGTGTGTTTGTACAGTGCCTTCAGAAATAATTCAGCGTGAGCGAGCGAGTTGGAGAGTGAGGAGGGCTATATTAACAAAGCTCTGACACCCCAGTCTCATCCTATCTAGCTCACTTCACTGGCCTTGGGTCTGGACAGGAATGTCAATAAAACAGACTGAATCAAACTGGCCACGTCATCTTTAGCGAGTACAGATTTATTCAGTCATGTAGGTGGGCGACACTTCATTTGAAGGTAGAAACATTATTATCTGAAAGTATACTTTATGGGCCAGTTTCCCAGACACAGATTAAGACTGGTCTTGGACTAAAAAGTGCTTTCCATGGAGAATCTCCATTGCGAATCCTTTTTGATCGCAGACTAGGCTTGATCTGTGTCTGGGGAAGCTTCACTATGGGTAATACTCCTGGTTTCATTCCTGGCGATTGTTGAGAAATAATGAGACATTATTATCCATCATTTAATCCTACATTTGACTGAATATTACGATTTGTCCTCAGTATTTCACAGTACAGTATCTGTCTAATATGTGCATACTAGTACACTTGATTTGTTGTTTAAGTATTTCCTAATGATCAAATATATTATTCTAAAAGCTACACTATTTCTAAAAAAAAAAATTCACGTTTGACCTGATCAGTTACATCAATGAGTGTATCCAAGTATGAAATGGCTTCTTCAGGACCACGTTTTACAATGTTACTCAGATAATGATCTAGACGTAAAACAAGGGGGTCCATACTAAAGTCTGTCAGCCCGGATGTTGTTGAATTAAAACATGGGGGTCCATACTAAAGTCTGGCAGGTCGAATGTTGTTGATGTAAAACATGGGGGTCCATACTAAAGTCTGGCAGGTCGGATGTTGTTGATGTAAAACATGGGGGTCCATACTAAAGTCTGGCAGCCCGGATGTTGTTGATGTAAAACATGGGGGTCCATACTAAAGTCTGGCAGGTCGGATGTTGTTGATGTAAAACATGGGGGTCCATACTAAAGTCTGGCAGGTCGGATGTTGTTGATGTAAAACAAGGGGGTCCATACTAAAGTCTGGCAGGTCGGATGTTGTTGATGTAAAACATGGGGGTCCATACTAAAGTCTGGCAGGTCGGATGTTGTTGACGTAAAACATGGGGGTCCATACTAAAGTCTGGCAGGTCTGATGTTGTTGATGTAAAACATGGGGGTCCATACTAAAGTCTGGCAGGTCTGATGTTGTTGATGTAAAACATGGGGGTCCATACTAAAGTCTGGCAGGTCGGATGTTGTTGACGTAAAACATGGGGGTCCATACTAAAGTCTGGCAAGTCTGATGTTGTTGATGTAAAACATGGGGGTCCATACTAAAGTCTGGCAGGTCGGATGTTGTTGATGTAAAACATGGGGGTCCATACTAAAGTCTGGCAGCCCGGATGTTGTTGATGTAAAACATGGGGGTCCATACTAAAGTCTGGCAGGTCGGATGTTGTTGATGTAAAACATGGGGGTCCATACTAAAGTCTGGCAGGTCGGATGTTGTTGATGTAAAACAAGGGGGTCCATACTAAAGTCTGGCAGGTCTGATGTTGTTGATGTAAAACATGGGGGTTCATACTAAAGTCTGGCAGGTCGGATGTTGTTGATGTAAAACAAGGGGGTCAGTACCAAAGTCTGGCAGACCGGATGTTGTTGATGTAAAACACGGGGGTCCATACTAAAGTCTGGCAGGTCTGATGTTGTTGATGTAAAACAAGGGGGTCCATACTAAAGTCTGGCAGGTCGGATGTTGTTGATGTAAAACATGGGGGTCCATACTAAAGTCTGGCAGGTCGGTTGTTGTTGATGTAAAACATGAGGGTCCATACTAAAGTCTGGCAGGTCGGATGTTGTTGATGTAAAACATGGGGGTCCATACTAAAGTCTGGCAGCCCGGATGTTGTTGATGTAAAACATGGGGGTCCATACTAAAGTCTGGCAGGTCGGATGTTGTTGATGTAAAACATGGGGGTCCATACTAAAGTCTGGCAGGTCGGATGTTGTTGATGTAAAACAAGGGGGTCCATACTAAAGTCTGGCAGGTCGGATGTTGTTGATGTAAAACATGGGGGTCCATACTAAAGTCTGGCAGGTCGGATGTTGTTGACGTAAAACATGGGGGTCCATACTAAAGTCTGGCAGGTCTGATGTTGTTGATGTAAAACATGGGGGTCCATACTAAAGTCTGGCAGGTCTGATGTTGTTGATGTAAAACATGGGGGTCCATACTAAAGTCTGGCAGGTCGGATGTTGTTGACGTAAAACATGGGGGTCCATACTAAAGTCTGGCAGGTCTGATGTTGTTGATGTAAAACATGGGGGTCCATACTAAAGTCTGGCAGGTCGGATGTTGTTGATGTAAAACATGGGGGTCCATACTAAAGTCTGGCAGCCCGGATGTTGTTGATGTAAAACATGGGGGTCCATACTAAAGTCTGGCAGGTCGGATGTTGTTGATGTAAAACATGGGGGTCCATACTAAAGTCTGGCAGGTCGGATGTTGTTGATGTAAAACAAGGGGGTCCATACTAAAGTCTGGCAGGTCAGTTGTTGTTGAATTAAAACAAGGGGGTCCATACTAAAGTCTGGCAGGCCGGATGTTGTTGATGTAAAACATGGGGGTCCATACTAAAGTCTGGCAGGTCGGATGTTGTTGATGTAAAACAAGGGGGTCCATACTAAAGTCTGGCAGGTCAGTTGTTGTTGAATTAAAACAAGGGGGTCCATACTAAAGTCTGGCAGGTCGGATGTTGTTGATGTAAAACATGGGGGTCCATACTAAAGTCTGGCAGGTCGGATGTTGTTGATGTAAAACATGGGGGTCCATACTAAAGTCTGGCAGGTCGGATGTTGTTGATGTAAAACATGGGGGTCCATACTAAAGTCTGGCAGGTCGGATGTTGTTGATGTAAAACATGGGGGTCCATACTAAAGTCTGGCAGGTCGGATGTTGTTGAATTAAAACAAGGGGGTCCATACTAAAGTCTGGCAGGTCGGATGTTGTTGATGTAAAACATGGGGGTCCATACTAAAGTCTGGCAGGTCGGATGTTGTTGATGTAAAACATGGGGGTCCATACTAAAGTCTGGCAGGTCGGATGTTGTTGACGTAAAACAAGGGGGTCCATACTAAAGTCTGGCAGGTCAGTTGTTGTTGAATTAAAACAAGGGGGTCCATACTAAAGTCTGGCAGGTCGGATGTTGTTGATGTAAAACATGGGGGTCCATACTAAAGTCTGGCAGGTCGGATGTTGTTGATGTAAAACATGGGGGTCCATACTAAAGTCTGGCAGGTCGGATGTTGTTGATGTAAAACAAGGGGGTCCATACTAAAGTCTGGCAGGTCGGATGTTGTTGATGTAAAACAAGGGGGTCCATACTAAAGTCTGACAGGTCTGATGTTGTTGATGTAAAACAAGGGGGTCCATACTAAAGTCCGACAGGTCTGATGTTGTTGATGTAAAACATGGGGGTCCATACTAAAGTCTGGCAGCCCGGATGTTGTTGATGTAAAACATGGGGGTCCATACTAAAGTCTGGCAGCCCGGATGTTGTTGAATTAAAACATGGGGGTCCATACTAAAGTCTGACAGGTTGGATGTTGTTGATGAAAAACATGGGGGTCCATACTAAAGTCTGGCAGGTCGGATGTTGTTGATGTAAAACATGGGGGTCCATACTAAAGTCTGGCAGGTCGGATGTTGTTGATGTAAAACATGGGGGTCCATACTAAAGTCTGACAGGTCTGATGTTGTTGATGTAAAACATGGGGGTCCATACTAAAGTCTGGCAGGTCTGATGTTGTTGATGTAAAACATGGGGGTCCATACTAAAGTCTGGCAGGTCGGATGTTGTTGATGTAAAACAAGGGGGTCCATACTAAAGTCTGGCAGGTCGGATGTTGTTGATGTAAAACATGGGGGTCCATACTAAAGTCTGGCAGGTCGGTTGTTGTTGATGTAAAACATGGGGGTCCATACTGAAGTCTGGCAGGTCGGATGTTGTTGACTCAGAGTGAGGATCTACAACCATGTAATTTTCCACATCACTGCTTGTCTTTCTGAAACCAATCTAGCCAAGGTTTGGCTGTCCTTTTAGAAAAACACCTGGTGTTGTACGTATGTCATTGAAGCTTGAATGCTTCATAGTCCAAATTGAGGTCATTTCATTCCAACTTCAAATCCAATCCATGAGTCGGATAAAATCTTAATTGAAAATAATGGTAAACTCTCTTATTTCTACAGAGTCAGTTGAATTGTGTTGAGATGGAGTTGACCCCAGCCTGCAGATGCAATATGTCGGAGAATGGATTTGACATTGCCGGGCAGTCACGGTCAATAGTCCCCAGTGGTTATTGACTGTGACCACTCCTGTGTCCTGGTTTACCTACTGGTCAGAACAGCAGCCAACCACCAGGCTAGGATCCAACAGGTCTGAATCACGACTGACCAGGTCCAGAGGAGTCACAGTCATGGCAGCTAGAGGAGCCAACACCCAACCATTTCCTATTATATCCAGTGGTACTTCAATCTCATCAGGTGTCGCACTTAAATGAACAACTAAACATCTTGCCATCTGTGGTCTATCAAATGTAACTAGGTTCATCTCGGATCATGACTGAAATCTGCTCGATTAACATTAGTATCTAAGTAAGAACAGAACCCGTTTTATACTCCCCAAAGAGTTATATTACATCTCAGGTATTCACCTAATCTGAATACCGTTCCCCCATGACGTATTCAACCATTCAACCTGCTTGATCATAGATCCTATGTTCATCCAGCCTTTCTCTGGTATCCATTTCCCCACTGCCCTTACTACTGACAGAGTGAACAACAAGCCTACCTGCCTGTGAATACCTAGTTATTAGAACATCACACCAACGTTAGTTTTAGCCTTTGAGTCAATGAATGTGACGAACCTGCCTATGACAAGCGTCACCCACTCAGACACCAGCGTTCCACTGACTAGCTTTGCCATGGTGACGACCGTAGCAAAAGACGTCTTGCTAATCCTGTGATGTGAGGGTCTTAGTGGTCTGCTATGCTGCTTTTACCAGAGTGCTGCTACCGCTGATCCTACTGGTACATATGTGCTTCACACTAACCCACACAGGGGACATATGCACACAGCTACACTCGCACAAAAACACACGCAAACACACACACACACACACACACACACACACACACACACACTAACCCACACAGGGGACATATGCACACAGCTACACTCGCACAAAAACACACACGCAAACACACAAATGCTTGCCACGGCAACCCCTGTCACATCTGCTTCAGTTCAAACACCCTACACGCATGCACGCACATACACACGCACACACACACACACACACACACACACACACACACACACTGCTGACCATGGCTGTGCTGCAGAATTAGCCCAGAATGATTCCTTCCCTCCGCTCCTCCTGATGCTAGTCAAACAGCCTCAGCTGCTGCCTCCGTGTGTGTGTGTTTATGTATGCCTGGGATTGCTTGTCTACACAGGTGTGTGTGTGTGTCTACCTATAAAGGCTGTAATAGAAGAGTGTGTGTCGTGTCATCTGGAGATATTGAGCAGCTGAATCCACACCCTCAAATGTGAGCTTGTAGAAATTGTGTTTTTCTGTAAGAGTGAGTCTACCTATAAAGGCTGTAGAGGAAGAGTGTGTCGTCTCGGTGACAGTGTGTGTGTCATTCTCTAACAGCTCTTTACCTTTTTTCTCTATACATGAGGATCATAAACTACACACACACGCACGCACACCATCGAAAGTGTTCAGAATAAAAGAGAGCCACTCACCCAACCACAAGTGAAAGGGAAGAGGTTGTGAATCCACTAAATCCAGCAGGGAGCTGCAGCAGAGAACCGTCTCCCTGTGTGTGTGAATGTGTGTGAAATTGTGTTCCAGGCACTCACTCTCTCACTCTCTCCCTCCCTCCTATTCTCTCTCTCTCTTATATTCTCTCTCACTCTCCCTCTCGTACTCATGTTGGCTCCCCCTCTCTAATTCTCTCTCTTCTTGCTCACTCTCCTCTCTGTCAGCCTCTCTTCTCCCTCCCGTCTCTCTTTCTGCCCCTAACCCCCTGCATAAGTAGTCCAGTGTGAAGCTCTGTGACAATGCCTGTGGCCACACCTCACTGAGCAAATTGTTCATTAGGAGAGTCTCTCTACAGTGTGGACACTGGCCACTAGATAGTTAGACGGGCAAGAATGTCTAGTACACTCAATCCCACACACTTACAAGTACACAACAGACACAAATGTATTAGCAAGCTAATGTACATGCACACACACTTTGACAGTGTACTCTATTGAACATAATCAAGCATGCATGCACACACACACACACACACACACACACGTTATGTTCTTCTATCTTCTATCCTCGTGGGGACCTAAAATCCTATTTTCCCTAACCCTTACCATAACCTTAACCCTAACCTTAACCTGTAACCCAAACCCCAAACCTAACTCCTAACCTTAATTGTAAACTTAACTTAAACTTAAACTTAACCCCTAAGCTTAAAATAGCCTTTGTCCTCATGGAGACATGGGAAATGTCCCCACGAGGGAGAATGTTTTACTTGTTTTACTATCCTTGCAGGTACTTTTGGTCTGCTATCCAGTTGCAAACACACACACACACACACACACACACACACACACACACACCACGCTAAACCCTCACATTATGTCATGCCTCCAGGTCTGTGAAGTTCACCTTTGACATGATTCAGAAAGGTCCATATCTCAAACTCTGGCCGCCTTATCTTTGATGCCAGTCTGAGATCTAAGATGTCCAATCAGAAATGTCATTGTAAAGTCCAACATTCCCCAGATGATTGTTCCTGTCCCGTCTGTAGATCCTCAGGAATTGACTAAATATAGAAACAATCAGAGGTTCCCAGCCCAAGGAAACATAATTTCCTGAACAGCCAGGTCTCCTCCACGCTGAATTCCTTCCTGGTTTGGACCCTTTGGACATATTATGGTCTCAATAACGGATTTGACCTTGAGCCACCTTTCTATTCTTACCATTTGACCTTTGTCCATTCCATTCCAGTTATGGTAGCAGCTTAGAGGTCTCCTAAAAAATGGCTATGCTGATTTGTATTGTTGAATAATACCCCTTGAAGTTGAATAGTACAACACATTAATTGTGTTCACTGGTTCAGGCTAATCTGCTGTGCCATACAAAACATTACAGGTAATTGTTCAACATCAACTGTTTCAGCTTTTATTAGCTAGTTCTAGTCGCTACTGTTGAACAGTTTGATTGAACTATCCAGAATGTTAACGTTAGCTAACGTTCCACAGACCTGTGCCTTGTTGAACGCACTACTGATGAACATCAAATGAATTGAGCATTCCAAATGGTACATCCAACATGGCCGACCAGCCCACCCACCACTGGATGTCTGTGAGGGTGCGGACATCTTTGATGTAGCTGTCTATTGAGGTATGAGCTCTCGTGTCTAGGTTTAACTGTGACCTGTATGCTCTAGTCGGCTGGCCCTCGCTACATATTCGTGGCCAGATCCACTGGCTCCAGGTCATCTATAAGGTTATGCTAGGTAAAGCTCTGCCTTATCTCTGCTCTCTGGTCACGATAACAACACCCACCCGTAGCACGTGCTCCAGCAGGTATATCTCACTGGTCATCCCCAAAGCCAACACCCCCTTTGGCCTCCTTTCCTTCCAGTTCTCTGATGCCAGTGACTGGAACGAATTGCAAAAATCGCTGAAGCTGGAAACTTATATTTCCCTCACTAACTTTAAACATCAGCTAACCGATCGCTGCAGCTGTACATAGTCCATCTGTAAATAGCCCATCTATCTACCTCATCCCCATATTCTTTTTATTTACTTTTCTGCTCTTTTCCACACCAGTATCTCTACTTGCACATCATCATCTGCTCATTTAACACTCCAGTGTTAATCTGCTAAATTGTAATTACTTCGCTACTGTGGCCTATTTATTGCCTACCACCTCTCGCCACTTGCACACACTGTATATAGACTTTATTTTTTCCTATTGTGTTATTGACTGTAAGCTTGTTTATTCCATGTGTAACTCTGTGTTGATGTTTGTGTCGTCACTGCTTTCCTTTATCTTGGCCAGGTCGCAGTTGTAAATGAGAACTTGTTCTCAACTAGCTTACCTGGTTAAGTAAAGGTGGGAGAAAACAGAAATCCAACCTGGCTACAGCTCCATCTCTTCATTAATTCATATCTACTATTCGTAACAACATAATACGAGTCTGCCTCCCCCAAACTCTCCTTTCTGATAGTGCCGTAATACAAATCCTAAGTAGTACAAGCAGCTTCAAAGGGGCTTGATTTTAAACATCACACCGCTGTTATGTAGACCTCCTGTGTAGAGCATGTTAATGGTAACCAGGGGCTCAGCAATGGGCTCCCAGCCCAGCCTGCGGTCCCTGGTGAGGTGAAAATGTAATATTTCCCATGAGGCCGTAGTAGTCTGCGTTGGAAGTTTCAGCTTCTGTCTAGAGCGATCTAGTCAAACAAGCATTGATCTGCCTGTGTGTGTGTGTGTGTGTGTTTAAATGCCAGTGTTTAGGCCTTCACCATGGCTCTAACAACGATCATAATCCAACCCCAACACACATCTACAGTATGTACAGTATGAAGATGTATTGAACAGTTGACCAAGGCACTGACTTTCTGAAGACAACAACATAACCCATTGACACACAGTAACCTTTGCTGAGATATGGAAGACCCCTTTGGCCTATGGTATGTTCATGTGATTGGTATCTGATGGAGTTGTTGTGCGTGCCGGGGTGATTCTACTGCCCGACAATGACTGGCGTCTTTAGGACACGAGGAGGTAGACAGACGTTTTCCCCAGAGAATAGGCAGTGTGTGTGTGTGTGTGTGTGTGTGTGTGTGTGTGTGTGTGTGTGTGTGTGTGTGTGTGTGTGTGTGTGTGTGTGTGTGTGTGTGTTCACTCTCTCTCCGACCCGTCCCTAGGCTCCTTGCATCCGGACAGTATAAAACAATGGAAGCCTGTGAGGTTCATAAAGTTGCTTTGTTTGAAGGAAACAATAGAGTCAAACGGTCCATATTAGCTGTGCCATCTATAGCTCCACTGCCCCTTCCTTCTGTTCCTTTTATTAGAACACAGGATAACATATGGTTTTGTCACGGAACTATTCCAGTAGTGTTTTGATGCTGTTGAAGTAGGCCTGAAGTCTGTTTTTATGTTATCTGTTGTTGTTGTCTAGAAGGGTAAGGGGTGTGTGCGTGTGTGTGTGTGCATGTGTGTGCATGTGTGTGCGTGTGTGTGTGTGTGTGTGTGCTGTTTGTGTGTGTGCTTTACACCTGCATGTCTCAATATATACGCTGGTATCTGTGGACATTGTAATGGGATTCTATTCAATATTAAAATATCCTGTGAATATTGATGCAGTTCCTTCACACACATGAATACAAACACAGTCAAATGAAAGGAGAGGGTACTTTAAGCTTCTTAAATACAGGTGTGTGTCTTCCCTACAGCAATATGTATGCATACTTTGGAAATAACATAATATTCTCTGTACATTGTGTATGTGAGTGTGTACTAGTCAACTAAAAAAGGTCACCAGAGGCATATGAAACCAAGTGACTGAGTTGTGGCACCACTACCACGGTCTAATACAACTGTCACAGTCTACATGGAACCTTTCATAAGGACGATCTAAGGGAGGAAAATCCAATATGTGTGTGTACTGTGTGTGTTTGTGTGTACTGTGTGTGTGTGTGGTCTCTTAAAATGCACAACAGTGTTCCAGCATATGGCTTATGTCTCATGCAAGGGCAAAGTGCATATGTATCAGTAAGATTGATTATGCAAGTAGACGCACGTGTGTGTGCGTGTGTGTGTGTGTGAGAGAGAGAGAGATGGGGAGAGAGAGATGGGGAGAGAGATAGAGATAACATACAGAGATGGGAGAGAGAAATAGAGACAACATACAGAGAGGAAGAGAGAGATAACATACAGAGATGGGAGAGAGAAATAGAGATAACATACAGAGAGGAAGAGAGAGATAACATACAGAGAAGAAGAGAGAGATGGAGAGAGAGAGAACATACAGAGAGGAAGAGAGTGATGGGAGAGAGAGAGGTAACATACAGGGAGGAAAAGAGAGATAGGGAGATAACATACAGAGAGGACGAGAGAGATAGAGATAACATACAAGGAGGAAGAGAGAGATGGGGAGAGAGAGAGAGAACAGAGAGAGATGGGGAGAGAGATAGAGATAACATACAGAGAGGAAGAGAGAGAGAACATACAGAGAGGAAGAGAGAGAGAGAGAGAGAACATACAGGGAGGAAGAGAGAGAGATAACATACAGAGAGGAAGATAGAGATAGAGATAACATACAGGGAGGAAGAGAGAGATGGGGAGGGAGAGAGAGATAACATGCAGAGAAGAAGAGATGGAGAGAGAGAGAGAGAGATAACATACAGAGAGAAAGAGAGAGATTGGGAGAGAGAGAGATAACATGCAGAGAAGAAGAGATGGAGAGAGAGAGAGAGAGATAACATACAGAGGGGAAGAGAGAGATTGGGAGAGAGATAGAGATGACATACAGAGAGGAAGAGAGAGATGGGGAGAGATATAGAGATAACATACAGAGAGGAAGAGAGAGATGGGGAGAGAGATAGAGATAACATACAGAGAGGAAGAGAGAGAGAGAGATAACATACAGAGAGAGAGAGAGAGAGAGAGAGAGAGAGAGAGCACATGCAGGGAGGAAGAGAGAGAGAGAGATAACATACAGAGAGGAATAGAGAGATAGAGATAACATACAGGGAGGAAGAGAGAGATGGGGAGAGAGAGAACATACAGGGAGGAAGAGAGATGGGGAGAGAGAGAACATACAGAGAGATTGGGAGAGAGATAGAGATAACATACAGAGAAGAAGAGAGAGATAGAGATAACATACAGAGAAGAAGAGAGATAAAGAGATAACATACAGAGAAGAAGAGAGAGATAGAGATAACATACAGAGATGGGAGAGAGAAATAGAAACAACATACAGAGAGGAAGAGAGAGATAACATACAGAGATGGGAGAGAGAAATAGAGATAACATACAGAGAGGAAGAGAGAGATAACATACAGAGAAGAAGAGAGAGATGGAGAGAGAGAGAGAACATACAGAGAGGAAGAGAGTGATGGGGAGAGAGATAGAGATAACATACAGAGAGGAAGAGAGAGAGAGATCGGAGAGAGAGAGGTAACATACAGGGAGGAAAAGAGAGATAGGGAGATAACATAGAGAGAGAGAGAGAGAGAGAGAGAGCTAGAGAGAGAGAGAGAGAGAGAGAGAGAGATTAAGGAAAGCTTTGACTATGTACAGACTCAGTGAGCATAGCCTTGTTATTGAGAAAGGCCGTCGTAGGCAGACATGGCTCTCAAGAGAAGACAGGCTATGTGCTCACTGCCCACAAAATGAGGTGGAAACTGAGCTGCACTTCCTAACCTCCTGCCCAATGTATGACCATATTAGAGAGACATACTTCCCTCAGATTACACAGATCCACAAAGAATTCGAAAACAAATCCAATTTTGAAAAACTCCCATATCTACTGGGTGAAATTCCACAGTGTGCCATCACAGCAGCAAGATTTGTGACCTGTTGCCACAAGAAAAGGGCAACCAGTGAAGAACAAACACCATTGTAAATACAACCCATATTTATGCTTATTTATTTTATCTTGTGTCCTTTAACCATTTGTACATTGTTAAAACACTGTATATATATAATATGACATTTGTAATGTCTTTATTGTTTTGGAACTTCTGTATGTGTAATGTTTACTGTTAATTTAGATTGTTTTTCACTTTATATATTCACTTTATATATTATCTACCTCACTTGCTTTGGCAATGTTAACACATGTTTCCCATGCCAATAAAGCCCTTGAATTGAATTGAGAGAGAGAGAACATACAGGGAGGAAGAGAGAGACATAACATACAGAGAGGAAGAGAGAGATGGGGAGAGAGAGAGAACATACAGATAGAAAGAGAGAGATTGGGAGAGAGATAGAGATAACATGCAGAGAAGAAGAGAGATGGAGAGAGAGAGAGATAACATACAGAGGGGAAGAGAGAGATGGGGAGAGAGATAGAGATGACATACAGAGAGGAAGAGAGAGATGGGGAGAGATATAGAGATAACATACAGAGAGGAAGAGAGAGATGGGGAGAGAGATAGAGATAACATACAGAGAGGAAGAGAGAGAGAGAGAACATACAGAGAGGAAGAGAGAGAGAGAGAGAGAGAGAGAGAGAGATAGAGAGAACATACAGGGAGGAAGAGAGAGAGAGATAACATACAGAGAGGAAGAGAGAGATAGAGATAACATACAGGGAGGAAGAGAGAGATGGGGGAGAGAGAGAACATACAGAGAGAAAGAGAGAGATTGGGAGAGAGATAGAGATAACATACAGAGGGAGAGAGAGAAAGAACTTACAGAGAGGAAGAGCGAGATGGGAGAGAGATAACATACAGAGAGGAAGAGAGAGATGGGAGATAGAGATAACATACAGAGAAGAGAGAGATGGGAGAGAGATAGAGATAACGTACCGAGAGGAAGAGAGAGAGAGAGATAACTTACAGAGAGGAAGAGAGAGATCGGAGAGAGAGAGATAACATACAGAGAGGAAGAGAGAGATAAAGATAACACAGGGAGGAAGAGAGAGATGGGAGAGAGATAGAGAGATAACATACAGAGAGGAAGAGAGAGATAACTTACAGAGAGGAAGAGAGAGAGAGATGTTCTTATGTGCATGTATGTTCTAATGTACTGTGTGCAAGTGTATGTGAGAGTGTGTGTACTGGTATACGCTTAACTGTGTGTATATGTATGTGTTATAATCAGGGCTTCAAATAAACTTTTTGGTCCACTAGCCACTGTGGCAAGTACCAGCCAAAATATTTTTGGGCCACAATAATTACACCAAAAGACAAAGAAAATAGCTAAACGTGCTTTGTAATGTTTCTAAAACAATAAATGTATTACTAGTAAGAAGTAACTAATGTGGTATATTTAAACAATAAGGCCTGAGGGGATGTGGTATATGGCCAATATACCATGGCTAAGAGCTGTTCCTAAGTACGACACAACACAGAGTGCCTGGACATACCACGGCTTTCAGCCAAGCAGAATTCAGAGCTCGAACCACTCAGTTTTATAATGTTTCATTACATGTTTTGTGACTTGAGTCTATTAACCAAAATATCACAAATGAGACAAAACATTTCACCTGCCCCCTTTAAGGTCGGGAGGTTACCGTGGTAGCGCGACTAGAGTCATGTTTGTGACTGTGACTTTCAGTCGGACCATTAGAAGCGTTGTCACCTCTTCCCTAGCATTTAAAACTCAAACATAGAAAAACAACCTAGCTTGTGAACAAAACAATGTAAATAGCCAAGAAACACAACAACACAGTCTCACTTCAGTAGACTTTCCTTTCAAGTAAATTAGACCAACTTTTATGCATGTGCTCAGCGCTTCTAAAAATGAATATTTCACTCAGCTCTTCACGTGCGCACAGCCAGGCAGTGTTGCAGCGCGAGGTGGAATAGGATTCGTAGTTCTTTGACTTTGTGCGATTAATTGACCAGCTACAGTGCCTTGCGAAAGTATTCGGCCCCCTTGAACTTTGCGACCTTTTGCCACATTTCAGGCTTCAAACATAAAGATATAAAACTGTATTTGTTTGTGAAGAATCAACAACATGTGGGACACAATCATGAAGTGGAACGACATTTATTGGATATTTCAAACTTTTTTAACAAATCAAAAACTGAAAAATTGGGCGTGCAAAATTATTCAGCCCCCTTAAGTTAATACTTTGTAGCGCCACCTTTTGCTGCGATTACAGCTGTAAGTCGCTTGGGGTATGTCTCTATCAGTTTTGCACATGGAGAGACTGACATTTTTTCCCATTCCTCCTTGCAAAACAGCTCGAGCTCAGTGAGGTTGGATGGAGAGCATTTGTGAACAGCAGTTTTCAGTTCTTTCCACAGATTCTCGATTGGATTCAGGTCTGGACTTTGACTTGGCCATTCTAACACCTGGATATTCTGCATGCAGAATTCTGTTCAAATATTCTGTGTACAACGTAAAGCACCAAATAATGCATACAGAGCAGAATTAGGCAGACTCCTCTAATTATCAAAATCCAGAAAAGAGCCGTTCAATTCTACAACCACCTAAAAGGAAGCGACTCCTAAACATTCCATAAAAAAGCCATAATCTACAGAGAGATGAACCTGGAGAAGAGTCCCCTAAGCAAGCTGGTCCTGCAACACAATTAGACCCAAACAAATCATGAGAAAACAAAAAGATAATTACCTGACACATTGGAAAGAATTAACAAAAAACAGCAAACTGGAATGCTATTTGGCCCTAAACAGAGAGTACACAGTGGCAGAATACCTGACCACTGTGACTGACCCAAACTTAAGGAAAGTTTGACTATGTACAGACTCAGTGAGTGTAATTTGTGAGTGTAATGTTCACTTATTTCACTTTTGTTTATTATCTATTTCACTTGCTTTGGCAATGTAAACATATGTTTCCCATGCCAATAAAGCCCTTAAATTGAAATTGAGAGAGAGAGTGAAAGGGAGAATGAAAGAGGGAAAGAAAGGGATAGAAATAGAAAGCAGGAAGCCACAGTGGAATGTCCACACCCCTCTGTGGGTGGACCCTCTAGCCAAAGAATAGACAGGGCAAATGTTCTACCTCTCCACCCCCATCCCTCTCACCCTCCCTCTCTTTCTCAACAATAGGGGCCATGGAGCAACAATGATGTCACGCCCTGGCCATAGAGAGGCTTTTATTCTCTATTTTGGTTAGGCCAGGGTGTGACTAGGGTGGGCATTCTAGTTTCTTTATTTCTATGTTTTCTATTTCTTTGTGTTTGGCCGGGTAGGTTCTCAATCAGAGGCAGCTGTCTATCGTTGTCTCTGATTGAGAATCATACTTAGGCAGCTTTTTCCCACCTGTGTTTGGTGGGTAGTTGTTTTGTGTTTGCACCAGACAGAACTGTTTTGTTTTGTTCCACTTTGTTATTTTTGTTCTAGTGTTCAGTTTGAATAAATAATCATGAACACGTACCACGCTGCACTTTGGTCCTCTTCTTCGGACGAGCGTTACAAATGCTGGGGAAAAAGTCTGGTTGACTATGCGAAAGCAACAGGAGTGGTCTGGGTTGAAGGGGAGGGGAGGGGGTTGAAGGGGACGGGGGGGCTGAGGGGAGTCCGGAGGGAGTGGCTGGGGGGGGGCGTGTGTTGTTGGAGGGTGTGTGTGTGAGGTGGGGTGAAGGCATGAGGGCGGAACTTCTCGGGCAGGGCCCAGGGGGACTAAGAGGTGTTTTCTGGGACTCTGACATTTATCTGCCTGACTGCTCCTGAAAGTAATCCTGCTGAGTCCGACATAGGAAATCTCAGGCTTTCAAAAACACCAACGCCACGGAATAACAACACACACACACAGCCAAACTGACCACACACATACACACACACAGCTCCACTGGAAACAGACACACAATCCAACTGACAACACACATGGCCCTGGTGAAACCCCAATGAGTAGAGTGATAAAGCGGGATGGGGGTTTTGAGGTACATGGGACCCTCCTCAGCTAAAGCACAAAATAAACCTTTAATTAATGGTATTATGATAAGCTCATTGCATATGTTATAACCAATTTCAATATATTCTTGTAAATTATCTCCAAATGAAGTATAACAATGTAAGTCAATGGTTTTAACATAATGGAGCTAATTACATCATCATCGATTAAAGGTTAAACAGAGGGATTTTCTTTCCTTAGCAACAGTAACTAGGGGCTTGGTGTTTTTCTATGGAAATGAAGAGGTTGGGCGTGCCCAGGTAGCTATATTTCAAAAAAAACATTCTATAAGGAGTTTGAATTAATTCAGTTTCACTTGCTTTCAAAGCAACGGAAAGAGTGTTGCATTTGGACATTTGGACTACCTGTGTGCACTTCATTCTGATGTGAGTTTAGACCCCACACACACACACACACACACACACACACACACACACACACACACACACACACACACACACACACACACACACACACACACACACACACACACACACACACACACACACACACACACACACAGAGAGAGAGTTCAAGCTTTTGATTAAATAGGCCCAGCCATTCCCAGTTGTAGCTCAAAGGCTGCAGCCTAAATTGCTGTGGTTCTTAAAACAAGCTAAATTCTTTATGGTCCATTTTCACAGAAGTAGATGAAATAAATCCAAGGTAAAATTGGGGTTTAGCCGATGACTAAAAATAGGATTCCATTGAGAACATTGGTTCCATCTGGATTATGCCTCTAGCTTCCAACTTCTTCTGGATTATGCCTCTAGCTTCCAACTTCTTCTGGATTATGCCTCTAGCTTCCAACTTCTTCTGGATTATGCCTCTAGCTTCCAACTTCTTCTGGATTATGCCTCTAGCTTCCAACTTCTTCTGGATTATGCCTCTAGCTTCCAACTTCTTCTGGATTATGCCTCTAGCTTCCAATTTCTTCTGGATTATGCCTCTAGCTTCCAACTTCTTCGACAGTGTATATTTAACTTGCATAAAATGAATAACGATGGATGGTGGTAGACCCGAGAACGCAATGTTAACTTTTATGCCTTTCCTTGACCCTTACCTTAACCTCACTGAAACTATACCTAACCTTAATCTAACCCTCACTCATAAAATTAAGCTTAACCCTAACCTTAAATCATTTAGATCCCAATGCCTAAACTTAGTCATTCTGCCGGTTGAATATGAACTTCCTAGTCCAGGAATAGTTGCAGCCATAGAAAGCATATCCTCTGTGATGCCTCCATTTTTCAATGTTCTTCAGTTCCACATGTGCAGGCTTTTGTTCAAACCCAGCATTAAAACAGCAGACTCAACAAAACAACTAATAATCAGTCACCTGATTCATTGAATGATGTGTGTTAGTACTGGGGCTCGGTCAAAAGCCTGCATACCTTGTGGGTCCCTAGGACCAGAACTGAACAACATCAGTTCTACCAATAATGAGACATACGCCTTGTTTAAATCCACTAAAAATGCAGTAGCCCACCCTCCCTTCCTTGAGGTAATGATAGGATAAGTGAATGCTAAGTCTCCACTCTTCATTACTGTAGGAAAGGAGAAATCCTTTCTATATTTAAACGAGGCTGAAACTTCCACTTTGACTACAATTGACAAAGTAATGTACTTGGTGTCTGGCACCACCATGTGGCAGCACAGGGAATTGCTTTGGTATGCATCTAGAACAGAACAAGTACTTTTCTCCATGTCTGCTAATGACCAATAGAATAACACATAATGACAGCATTATGTACTGCGGTGTGTGCATACTGTCGTGTTATTATCTACTTTGACGACGGAAGGTCAAATTAGGTGAAATGACATAGGCCTACTTTTCCAGTATGACCCGTCAGCACAGATCTGCTGTCATGGCCTAAATAACATAGGATATACACCGACATTCTTGGCAGGAAGAGGAGGTCCTTTTGAAATATGTGCCTCTGTCGAACAGCCAAGCGAAAAACGGTATTTTCCTC
This sequence comes from Oncorhynchus mykiss, assembly GCF_057628025.1. Classification (NCBI taxonomy): domain Eukaryota; kingdom Metazoa; phylum Chordata; class Actinopteri; order Salmoniformes; family Salmonidae; genus Oncorhynchus; species Oncorhynchus mykiss. The sequence goes on along the minus strand of NC_143042.1, from coordinate 9,049,587 downwards.
TTGTTCAATAGTTCACTGTCCACAATGTATGAAGCCAGAACGTGCAAGAGCGGCGCGCGCCCGATGCCACTTGTGAAACTATGATAAATAGGTTATCCATTTACACTTATTTACAATGTAATGATGACAGTTCAAACAGTCCCAAAAATGCAACGGAAAGACAGGTCCGATAATATTATTTCTGTCCGTGGACCGCGACACCGTGACAACCGACCGATATCTTGACATTTAACGGCAAACGGGAATGCGCATGTAAATATGCAGTTTAGTTTTTCCGCACCCACTAAGTGAAACGAAGGGCACGAGCAAAAACAGGACACGGAAGAGGACTGGGGTGGCGTAGAATGGAATAAACTCACGATCTTGAAAGTTGTGGTTATTTCCAACCCTATCGAGTTCGTTTATAACGGACGGTTCATGAATGCTCGAATCTATTAAAGAGGTTAATTCACAGAAAGAAGACCGTGGAGGGTGGGCAGATTTTCAACTGCTATGAGGATTCTCAAATTCTTCATGGGGTACAGTTGCAGAACTCTATGAACGCTGCCTGCTGTGTGACGTTGGCTTTGTTAGAAGAAGTTGCATGAAACTGGGTATGTTGAAATGACAGATGCTGAGCTATTTAACCATTTCATTATTTGCCTAATAGAAGTTATTTGGCATGAAGTAGTAGAGCATATTAACAAAGGTCTGTTTCTGATCTAAATGGACCTGTATTTGTGTTTTTATTGAACCTTTATTTAAGACTGCTGTAAGACTGACACCTATCACCACATGGACAGGCTACACCCTTGGTTGTGTTGTTGAACTGTCCTAAGCTTTAAAAGTTTGTGTGAACTTTCCAAAGTTTACAAATTCATATACTTTCTTTGCTTTAAAAAAAAGTTCTAATACGGTCCAAGGCAGGGCTGTGCCTACAGACCTTTTGGGAGGCATGTGCTAAAAAAAAAAGGGTCACCCCCAAAAAAGGTTCCCCACAACCGCAGTCACAGACTGGTTGAGCAATTATTACAAGAAAAGGGGAATGCAGCTGCACAGCCAACTGAGTCTGTATCTGTAGACTACTATCTACATCTAACCAAATGAGAGTCAAGCCTGATCCCCATAAGCTGGATCCCACAACCTTGCATGTATGTCTGTGTGCACATGACTATGTATGTAGGGTATACATTCATTTAATTTGAGGTATATTGGTTATGCCTCAAGTGAATTTCAGATTTTTTTGTTTTGCTCATATTTCCTGACCTGGTCCCAGATCTGTTTGTGGTTTGCCAACACCTGTCATCGTCAAGCCAAACATGACAATGAGTGACAAAGAGTTGGCATGATGGCACAGACTGACACTCAGGCAGTTTTCTCCCTCTGTAACTTAACTTCCAATCCTGCTCTAATTCTTTCCCCCTTTCCTTCACCACAGTAACTCCCACTCTGGGTCAGACATGTCTGTGATAGTGGGAGAGGGGCGGTTCATAGCCCAGAGGGTCACCAGAAGCATCACCTACTACTACACCAGCCGGACACCAGGGGGCGATACCCCTGCCCCCTCTCCTCCCATTATCTCCCCCACCTCCTCCCATCTAGACACTCCTTTTCCCTCACCCTCGTACTCCCTCTCCACCCCCTTGCTCCCAGACTTGCCCTCTCACCACAATGTTTCCTCAGTTCTCACCCCTTCCACTTTGGATGTACCAACCCTTTCTCCATCCTCGCCCTCCTCCTCCCCCCGTCCCCTCCTCCTGCTTTTCCCGTGGCTGGGCGCCCGACCGGGGGCCATGGCGAAGTACCGGGACCTCTACCTGGAACGTGGCCTGGACATCCTATCAGTGGAGAGCACTGTGTGGCACTTCCTGTGGCCTCGCTGGGGGCTGGAGTACGGGGCTGAGGTCCTGGAGGTCCTGGGAGACCCGCGTTTCAAAGGTCGCCCCCTTCTGGTCCACGCCTTCTCCATCGGCGGGTACACCTTCACCCAGCTGCTCAGCCAGATGGTCAGGGAGCCACACAAGTACCCAGGCCTGGCCCAACGGGTCGTAGGACATGTCTATGACAGCATGGTGGTCGGGTCGCTGGAGCATATGGCTAAAGGTGAGAGAGGGGAAGGAAAGGAGGTAGGATTGTCAGTTTGGATTATTACTCTGAGAAAGGAGAGGGATCTGTTGCTGAGACAGTGTGTGGGTGTGTGTATGGGTTAGTTTATGTGTGGGTGTGTGTATGGGTTAGTTTATGTGTGGGTGTGTGTATGGGTTAGTTTATGTGTGGATGTGTGTATGGGTTAGTTTATGTGTGGATGTGTGTATGGGTTAGTTTATGTGTGGATGTGTGTATGGGTTAGTTTATGTGTGGGTGTGTGTATGGGTTAGTTTGTGGATGTGTGTATGGGTTAGTTTGTGGATGTGTGTATGGGTTAGTTTATGTGTGGATGTGTGTATGGGTTAGTTTATGTGTGGATGTGTGTATGGGTTAGTTTGTGGATGTGTGTATGGGTTAGGGTGTGGATGTGTGTATGGGTTAGTGTGTGGATGTGTGTATGGGTTAGTTTGTGGATGTGTGTATGGATTAGTTTGTGGATGTGTGTATGGGTTAGTTTATGTGTGGATGTGTGTATGGGTTAGTTTATGTGTGGATGTGTGTATGGGTTAGTTTATGTGTGGGTGTGTGTATGGGTTAGTTTATGTGTGGGTGTGTGTATGGGTTAGTGTGTGGATGTGTGTATGGGTTAGTGTGTGGATGTGTGTATGGGTTAGTGTGTGGATGTGTGTATGGGTTAGTGTGTGGATGTGTGTATGGGTTAGTGTGTGGATGTGTGTATGGGTTAGTTTGTGTGTGGGTGTGTGTATGGGTTAGTTTGTGGATGTGTGTATGGGTTAGTGTGTGGATGTGTGTATGGGTTAGTTTGTGTGTGGGTGTGTGAATGGGTTAGTTTGTGGATGTGTGTATGGGTTAGTGTGTGGATGTGTGTATGGGTCAGTTTGTGGATGTGTGGCAGAGAAAATCATTTGAAATGTAATTAACCTTGACTGGTAAATAAAATAACCTGTGTGTGTCTGTGTGTGTCTGTGTGTGCCTCAGGCCTGGGCAAGACCCTGTTCCCTCGTATCGAGCCCCTGGTGCAATACACTGCTCTGCTCTACTTCTGGCTCTTCAAGTCCCAGACGGTGTACTACTACGACAAGTCAGTCCAGGTCTTCTACAACAGCCCCGTCACCGCCCCGGCGCTCTTCTTCTTCTGCGAGAACGACGCGCTGTGCGACCCCGTCGCCATGGAGGCGATCCTCGACTTCTGGAGGAAACGGGGCGTTGCTGTGGAAACCAGGAAGTGGAAGGAGTCTGTGCACGCTGCTCATCTGCGCTGTCACCCGGAGGAGTACCTCTCAACACTGGAGACATTTTTTCACTCGCTCAACATCGCCCCCCTCAGGGCTAAGATGTAAATGGTTCATGTGCTAATCACATTGAGGGGTTTGATAATTCAATAAATCCGGCATACTCATGCTCCAAAACAAATGTTAGAACAGATGTTATAACAATATTATAACATAGTATAACATAGTGTAGTCATGTAGCATGTAAACGTTTATCCATAGAAACTTGTTTGACACAAACTCAGCAGATGGGTCACGAGGGAATCAAACCCTCAACACACTAGTTTTACTTCCCTGTTGCTATAATAACAACATATCCAATCCTAACTCCTAGCATGTGTTTTGACTGTGCTACGCATTATTATCTATTTGGACAGATATAGGATCTTAATTTGACCTGCATTGTCATAGCAAAATAATGAATGTTTAGTCCATAATGTTTCTTGATCAGTGTTCAGGCTATTAAAAGTTGGCAACATGAAAAGTGCAGTACTGTTAATATAATTGTGTTAGTGTGGGTTTTCAGTTAATTTTCTGTGAATGTATGTTAATCACGAAGCTCATCTTCATTTCCTGAAAAATTCTCAGCAACAAGAGTGATCAAATTAAGTTACTATATCTGTATGTGAGCTTATACAATATTGTCCATGACACAGTCCATACGCACCAGTTAACAGCAAGGTCACTGTGTTTATGGTGAAACACATGACAGACACAACTCACTATACGTTGATTCGCAATAGATTTTTTTACGATTTATTGTAAATATTGATTGTAATTGTTTTTACATGAGTAAATATTCATTCTCAATAGCTGGTGACAGGGAGTACAGAGCGAGGGAGAGGAAACATTTTGAAGATGAGGAAGAACTGAAGAGGAAGAATACAGAAAGGAGTGTGAGGGTATGACGAAAGGAAAGATATAGAAAAGAAACACAGGAGATAAGGAAGAGATAATATGAGAGAGCCGGAAAAAAAGAGAGAGTTCATGCCTGTCAATTCAACGAGTAGTGAGTGCCAAACAATCTGTGGGGGGGTTTCATATCAGGCATTTCTGGCACCTGTTGCATATTTCATCTACTTTGTATTCAACTTTTTAAGTCTGTTTTGGTCTCACAAAACTGAGTGTTCTTTATGAGGAAGCGAAGTTAAGTATGTGACGACGTATCAAGGCCAAGGGTACATGCTGTGAACTCCCATGTGATGTTGACTGCACACACATGGGTTTGGCATCGAGGAACAACCTGCGCCTAACCTCGGGCACCGGCACAAAGAGACTTTGAACCATGCATAAATATAGGCACACACACACGCACGCACGTGTAACAGGATAGAACCGTTGATATTGTGAATGTAGCCTTGTTGGACTGTCAGTCCCAGGTGTGGCTCATTGTTGATTAAGGGTGCCCACAGTATTTACGTAAGCTCTGTTTGTTTAGTCAGGGGTTCCCCTTTACTATGTTAAGGTTGTTGTGCCTTGGGTGTTTGGTAAATCCTGTCCTAGACTTCAGGCTACAGGAATAGTATTTTGTACATTTTTCCTACGTTACACACAGTAAGTGTGCAGAAAGAAGACTGAATAAGGATAGAAAATAAACTAATGGGTCAAATAGTATCAGAATAAAATTGGTAGACTGTTAGACGCATGAACACTGTTGTTACAACTGGTCTTAGAGCAGTTTGATTATTCTGTAGGCAAATCCAAGACACTCCATTTAGTATGCCATGTCATGTTTAGTATGGTTGCATGAGACAGATGTTTACTTACGGCAACCATGAAAGTAGGGTAGCTGGATGGGTGGGCGTATAACATAAACGTCTAGCAACCCAAATGTTGAGAGTTCGAATTTCATCCCAGACAACAAACATTTTAGCTAATGATCAACTTACTCCTCCCTATTTTACCCATATATTTTGTATGTATTGATATGTAGGCTATGTGTGCTGTTTTTAAATGTATGTAGTTCAGTCATTGAACTGTTCTTGTCTATGTTGTGTATTATGTCATGTTTCATGTTCTGTGTGGACCACAGGAAGGGGATGAGACCTCTTCAGAGGACCACCACCAGCCCCTATGATGGAGGGGATGAGACCTCTTCAGAGGACCACCACCAGCCCCTACGATGGAGGGGATGAGACCTCTTCAGAGGACCATCACCAGCCCCTACGATGGAGGGTACGAGACCTCTTCAGAGGACCACCACCAACCCCTACGATGGAGGGTATGAGACCTCTTCAGAGGACCATCACCAGCCCCTACGATGGAGGGGATGAGACCTCTTCAGAGGACCACCACCAGCCCCTACGATGGAGGGGATAAGACCTCTTCAGAGGACCATCACCAGCCCCTACGATGGAGGGTACGAGACCTCTTCAGAGGACCACCACCAACCCCTACGATGGAGGGGATGAGACCTCTTCAGAGGACCACCACCAGCCCCTATGATGGAGGGGATGAGACTTCTTCAGAGGACCATCACCAGCCCCTACGATGGAGGGTACGAGACCTCTTCAGAGGACTACCACCAGCCCCTACGATGGAGGGGATGAGACTTCTTCAGAGGACCACCACCGGCCCCTACGATGGAGGGTACGAGACATCTTCAGAGGACTACCACCAGCCCTTATGATGGAGGGTATGAGACCTCTGGACATCTTCATGCTTATCAACTCTATGAGCATCAGGCCAAAAGGATTCTGCACAGATGTTGTCTTATGCGTGTTCGATGCATGAACACTAGATGGGGCCTGCTCTCTCTGCTGTCTCCTGAAGTCCACAATCAGCCCCTTCAGTTTCTTGACTTTGAGGGAGAGGGTATTTTCCTGGCACCACTCCGCCAGGGCCCTCACCTCCCTGTAGGGCGTCTCGTTGGTAATCAGGCCTAACACCGTTGTGTCGTTTTGATGATTGAGTTGGAGATGTGCATGGCCACCCAGTCATGGGGGACAGGGAGTACAGGAGGGGTCTGTGGTTTATGCTGATATGCCCAGTTCCTCTGCCAAAATGAAAGCAAACAGACAGGTTAAGAAATTAGAAAAGTATTAGGAAATTAAATTATAACTTTACAGTTCCTACAGTATCAAATACACCTAAACCAATCTAGTGTCTAATCCAAAGTTCAGTTAAGAATAGTGTATTTAGTAATCAAAGTTCCTTGACCTCAACGAATTACCCTAGTCCTATCAAACATGGTGGATAAATGAAGAGTTTACTCAGGCCGTTTACCATTGGAGGCAAAAAAGTCAGTAACAGTCTACTTAACCGGGTGTGTCTTGCACAGACATCAATGCAATAGGAGCTGGTTCTTGTCTACTTAACATTAGTTAATTGACTTTCATAGACAGATGGGTTGTTTAGCAACAAAACTGATGTAGCAAAACAGGCTGGGTTGGCTTAGAATCAAAGGATCCCTTCCACATGATTGAAATTAATAAATAAATGTGCACAATGAGTGTGGTGGCTTATTTCCGCTTCACCCTCCAGTCTGAATTATACTTAAACTTAATATTTAATAATAGTAAGAGCTTTGCAATAGCATTTGACTTTCAAAGATGCGCCATCGCTAATGAACCATTGGAAGTCACAACAGAAAAGTATAAAGATATTTTATAGCCAAGATACACCCCTCTCAACCTACATGACAAACCACAGATCTTAGGAACAGTTCACAAAGGGACTTTATAATTGAGAAAGGAGTATCCCTTAGCCAGATAACATTCACTCTAAATTATCGTTCAGTTTGGTCCCTAAGACGAGGTTCTAATCTTGTTCCTGGTACTTCATAGCACAGAACCATTACCTCATCCAATGGCATAACTCAATTGTCAACTCTAGATACTCCCATCTCAAGTGAAACCCCTTCTTGACCCCTCTCCCGGACAAGCTCACTGAGGGGAGTGAGCCTCTAGGTCATACACTATCCCAGGATAAGTGCAACATCAGAGAGGACATACAATGGTTCCAGACACTACCACACACCTCCCCCCACTGCCAAAGGAGGGAGTGACTTGTGCACAGACATTGTGGAGACAAGTAATTGGTTCCCCATTAATCACGCCATCCCTTCACATGGTTTAAGAATAGGTAAAGACACATTCACATATGAAGACAATGTTCCCTCCTGTCCTCTTCCCTTTCTGATATTCTGCATAGCACCAGAGACATGTAAAAGACAAGCCTGACCTCTCCCCTCTCTGGGCCCTAAGTGACTGAGCCCCAGCTAAGGGAAGAAATGCAACTGCCAACACCAGAGTCATTAGTAATATATTCTAATAAAAAGTACATCACATAAGAATATTATGCAGATAAGACATCTTAATTACTTATGTTACCCAACTAATTCTGATTCATCCACCACATGAGTACTTGTTGTCCCTCAAATACATCGTTACAGTTTTGGTTAGCTAGCTAGTAAATTTTAGCCATTATTCGCATAGACAAGAGTCAAAACACCTCAAAACAACATATTGATAACAATATGTACAATGAGCCTACGATTCCCCACATGGCAGCTTCTTGTCATTGTTGCTAGCTATCTGACCTTCCAGAATCATAACACACGGACATCTGCCCCATCGATGAGCACGCATTGTCTTTGTGACGTTTATGAACCAGAAAAAAACAGCAAGTGGGGTGTCTCACCTCTTCTTCCATCTCTGGTCCTATTTCGGTTGTCAAAAGTTACCACAGCCACAAAGTCAAAATGGACTATATCATAAAATTACATGAAAACCACAAATATTTTTTTGGTCTTAATTTGAAGTTAGGCATAATGTTAGGTTTAGAATTAGTTTTTAAGAATATAAATTGTTGAAACAGGTGGGTTTTTAGCCATAACTATGACTTTGTGGCAACTAGATTTAGCAGATGCTCTTATGCAGAGTGACTTAACTGGAGCAATTACGTGTAAGTGCCTTGCTCAAGTGCACATACACATGTTTCACCTAGTCGGCTGGGGGATTCAAACCAGCGATCAACGATTAGGTTACTGGCCCAAAGCTCTTAACCGCTAGGCTCCTGAGTGGCGCAGCGTTTTAAGGCATTGCGTCTCAGTGAATGGGGCGTCACTACAGACACCCTGGTTTGAATCCAGGCTGTATCACAACCGGCTGTGATTGGGAGTCACATAGGGTGGTGCACAATTGGCCCAGCGTCGTCCGGGTTTGGCCGGTGTAGGCCGTCATTTTAAATAAGAATTTGTTCTTATCTGACTTGCCTAGTTAAATAAAGGTTAAGTTAAAAAATAGAAATAGGCTACAGTACCTGACGCCCCAATAGTGAAAACCTGTATTTCAGGACTGACGATGAAGACAACCAAGGCTGGAATTGAACAAGCTGATCCATGACTGACGGAGAATCAATGCAAGTACAGTTTGTCGAAGTGATGCTCCATACTAAAACTATCACAGCACCTTCATGCAACGATGTATAATCCTTTGTCAGTTTCTTCATTATAATAGGACTACTGGTAGGGTGCTGACAGCAAAATATAAGCAGACATTTTGACAAAATGAGGCTATAGTCTGCTTTTTGGGCTCGGAGTTGCCAGGGACCTCGCAATACATGGCCGGACTACCTCTTGGGGGCCCTGGGGCTTCTATATTTTTTTTTGAGGGGGGTGTACATCAGCTAACTTCCTGCATTTCAACACATTTGCAATGGTGCATAGAGAAAAAGGTGCAGTTTATAATGCTATTCTACACATTTTGTTATGAGGCTAAGAGAAAATGGGCCCCAACCAGAAGGGCCCCAACCCAAAGGCCCTGGGACACATTCCCTGTGGGCCCGTTCAGCAATCCGTCCCTGTCACAATATGTACTTAGGCACTGATAGGATATGTACTGCAATTCTCACAATTCTATATGTAATGTGATTCGATACTCACGACACTAGCTCCCTCAACTCTTTTAATGGCCTCCACATAGGAGATCCAATGGACCGCCCTAACTTGTGATACTTCAACCTCATGGAGTGCCTACTCTTGACATCCACTTCTGCCATGATCCACGGCAGCCATCAACCAACACTTCTGTTTCCTCTAACTATTTAGCTTCATGTAAAGTCGAGACATCAAGCATTTGACCCGGACCGGGAACTTCTATAGTCTGGGGCTTTAATAGTGAAAAACGTGACATGGTAGACCATGCAATTTGGTGCAAACATTCCTCAGATGATATGGATGCGGATTATTTCAAACTTATTCAGGAAGCGAGTTATTGTGAAAATTCAAAATGGCTGCCATAATAGCTGCTATTTGACCATAAAAACAGTTATACTGCAGATAAAAGTATGCAATTTGGTACAAACATTCCTCAGATGACATTAAAACATCATAGAAGCTTTACGCATTGCAAACGTAACCAGGAAGGACTGCCAATGTACTGTAGATGCTACTTAATCCATAGTCATGTTTAAAATGACTTCAGTGAAATTCTCATAAAATAACATGAAATTGAGTCATAATAAATCAAATGTATTCTGTAAATTCTGATTAGTGGTGAAAATAAAAGACTTAGGAACCTGGCCAACATGTACCAGTATAATGGCATAATGCAGTGCATGATAGTCCAGCATCCTGACATTGACACTTCTGAGAACAGAAGGGCTCACTTTTGCAGCAACACCTCAGGAGTTCTCTGTAAGCTTTGGCAGCCTCTGGTAAGTGTCAACAAAGGTGTCCAGGAATCTACTTTTTAGCCCAGCCGAAGATCCAAATCAAACTTTCTGGTGGAGGTGCTAATTGGATGGTTTTCACACTTGTTGACCAAATTCTAATTTGGTACACTGCTCTGTTTGAATGTTGCAGCAGTGCAGCCTGTGTTGAGGGGATGTTCTTCACTGAGAATGACTTCTTAGAGAAGAGTTCCTGATTGCTGGTTGTCTTGTCATAGAGAACACAGGTGTCTCTCTTAATCAATGGGAAAGTGGATGATTCCAGATCCAGGGATTGAAATGGTTCAGCTGACATGGAAATGAAGGCTTCAGTCACCTTTTCATGAACCTGTTTGTGTCGCAACCTGTGAATGCGTTGAAAGCTGGCGAAGCCAAACTTCTGCATTCCAAGCTTCTCGCAAATGGTGCTTATAGAAATCTCCTAGTAGTTTTTACTCATGTCAAAAGTAACCCACAGCTCTATGGCTCGCTAATCCTTGATAAGATGGAAGAAAAGCAAGGACAATGATGTCTGTATCCACTGTCAGAGAATTTACATTGGAGCTTGTTTTTTCCCTGCTTCTCTCTCATTGAGTCTGTTAGACTATCTGTGTCCCATTCAATATTGATTCTACTGCTGTTTTTCAACTGGCGCTCTACCAAAAGCAGGAAGACATTTGATTGCAGAATTGGAAACTTGGTGGGTAGGACAATAACAGCTCCATCAATGATTTTGGCAGCAAAAGAAGAGGGCACAGGTGTGTAGGAATCTACAGCGATCAGGTCTAGCAGATCAGTCTAGCATTCTGTTATTTGAAAGGGTTGGAGGAAATTGTTTATTCTCATGAGAGAGAAACTCATCCAGGTTTCCATGACATAACTTGCTTGCAATGTAGTTGGCTGAAAAGTGTACAATCACTTTTAAGTCTGATACTGTAATTGCTTTGCCTGTTTTGTGACTGACTGTGCCTTGTACTTTTGAAGCTGTGGTATATTTTTCCTCTTAAGGGGATGTGTTCTGATCCACAATTACTTCCTTGAGATATTTATGATGTTGAGGAATGCCTAGTTTTTCCAATGTTGTGGACAATGCTAATGACATCTTTGCTTGCACAATTGTGTGTATCCAAAACCAGAAGCTCTGGACTAATCTAAGTCTAGACTATACATGCTTGAGATTTTGTTGCACAAGCTGGCCACGTTTTTTATGTTTGCTGGTGTGATGAACTTGTGATGGTCGTGTTGAAGAGTTCATGAATAAGCTGGGTTTCAAAATCAACCAGTAGTCCGGTCTGCTCAGGTACTGCTACCATCTATCTCCAGAAGGCAGTGGGGTTCTCTGTTGGACCAATGGCTCCCCCTGTACCTTTAATAGCTCACTGTTTTGCTCCTGGGCTTCATTGGTCAAGGGACATGCATGAGAAATTGTTTTGTGTTTTTGCTAGTACCCAGAGGTCTGAGAATTATTCTCTGATGTTAGCTGCTAGAGATTTCAAGCCTCAAATGTAGATAGGAATCCAACTTGCATAATTTGTTCTGTCCAGTGCAAAGAACTGCATTGGCTATGCCAGATTAAGTGACATGACATGCTATTCTATAAAATAATTTATCCGTAATTAATATTACCATATTGAGCTAATCATGTAAATGTAATTAACTAGAGAGTCGGGGCACCACAAAATAATATTTATAGAGCTGTTATCTTCCAAATAAACTCTTAAAGACCTAGTAATATTTTACATCAATAGCAGTCAATATTAATCGTCATCTTAATTCAGTCTCATCTGAAAGTTGTAAATTCTTGGTTATCTGCACGCACCCTGGCTAACAATTTGAATCAGAAATACAAAATTGTGTTTAATCATTTCTTTACTAAATACCTAACTAATCACACAGAATTACACATACGCATAATTAAATCATAACTTGATTACAAATTACGTCATAAAGGAAAACGTCCCTAGCGGGCGGAACAGATACGACAGCTTGTTACACAAAAGAAAAGGGGCTAGGTTTGAGTGAAGGAGCGGGAAGACTGAGGAACAAAGGCCGAAGCTGTGCTGTCATAAATACAGTATCTTATGCATTCTAAATTACCGCCCATTTGGAAAAGGAAAATGCAATAAATATTTACTCTGAGCTGCGCTTCGGTAGGTTGGTGGTAGATGGAAGGCCGTGTTGCCCAACCGAGTCCTTTGAAGAATGTCTCTGGTTGTCAATTGGATACGTTGTAGTTACATCGTTGGGTGATAGACTAGATACTTTGTCTGTTCTTTCCTAACCCTCGTTTGCATCTGCTGTTGCTAACTCAACGGCTAGGAGGTATCACTTCTGTAGTGAATAAGAGTTCATAGTTCATACCATTCGCAACCAAGCTCACGCTGATGTTGTCTTCGTTCTGTAGTTATTATCTGAACCATTCTGACATCGGACCGACGTCCTACATCCTCGGAACAGGAGGTTATATTGTCGTCAAGGCTTTATATAGGAAGGGAGAGGAGGGCGTGTTTGAAAAGTTTTATAGCCCATGTCCCTTCACAGGGGCGGGCCACTGATTGAGCAGAGCCCTATCTTATGAAAACCCAAATCTCACATTTTAGAAATAAAAAAAAAAGATGAAAAAAGATAAAAAAAGTTTGAAATATCCAATAAATGTCGTTCCACTTCATGATTGTGTCCCACTTGTTGTTGATTCTTCACAAAAAAATACAGTTTTATATCTTTATGTTTGAAGCCTGAAATGTGGCAAAAGGTCGCAAAGTTCAAGGGGGCCGAATACTTTCGCAAGGCACTGTATGTTCAATTGGTCAGATACCAGAATATAGTTCATTTCCCCCCACCTTCTGATGTTCCCAGAATCTCTATGTTAACCAAGGGTTTTGCAAATGTAACATCAGTATGGTAGAGAGAGGAAAAAGTGGGGAAGAGGTATTTATGACTGTCATAAACCTAACCCCAGACCAACGTCATGACAACTGCAATAAATTGGTTAGAGATTCAGTTGTCAGTCTATCTAACCCGTGCAACCCTCAATTTCGTCCATATCTGCCATGCTGCCAAGGCCTCTAATGTTAACATAAAGACCCAAATCTTTAGTTCTGTGTGCCCGGACAGAAATCATCAAAAGTCTATCAAATGTAATAATATCCAGGGGGCACAGACGTCAATTCAACATCTATTACACGTAGGTTTAACGTAATTTCATTGAGATGACTTGGAAACAACTTTGATTCAACCAGTGTGTGCTGTGCTGGAAAATTACTAACTAGGCTCTGTCTATTCTATATTAAACTTATAGAACTGGCTATTCTTTGTTTCTCTACCGATACAGACTGTCCGTGTCTGATCTAGTCATAAGCAGTGGCGGTTCTAGCTTGTATGGTTCCCTGGGCCAAAAAAACAGCACCAAAAAAACAGCACCATTCTGCACTAACTGTAATTTTTATTCAGACATTTGGAACAACACAAATAAATAACCATAACATTTAAAACTATATAAATATATATACAACAATAAGACTCATAAATATCAAAAATAAGTAACAAAGACAACAAACAAATTGTAGTATACAAATACAAATAAAAAAAGAAATCAAATTATTACACTATTACCCTATTGCTATACAGTATCACACAAATACACAAATAGAATAACACAATTATAAAAAAGAGAACCTGATTATTACACTATTGCACTTCAAACAAGAAACACACTGTCACGATCGTCGTTGGAAACATACTCGGACCAAAGTGCAGCGTGATATGGGTTCCACAATAAAGAATAAACTAAACGTGACGTTCTGGAGTGCTCACAGGTAACAACACAAAAACAAGATCCCACAAAACACAGTAGAAAAATGGCTGCCTAAATATGATCCCCAATCAGCTGCCTCTGATTGGGAACCATACCAGGCTAACATAGAAATACACACACTAGATCACCACCCTAGTCACACACCGACCAAACCAAAATAGAGAATAAAAAGGCTCTCTATGGTCAGGGCGTGACACACACAAACTAAATTGCACAACTAATTGCATTACTAATTGCATTGGTACTGTACTGTTAGAGGTGTGCTATTTGATAGATTCCCCCTGCTCCCCCTACCTTGGGCTTCCAGTGGGGAGACCTGAGGTCAACCTTCACCTGCCTCCTCCCCAACTCGTACTTCTAAGTGGGAGACCTTCCCAGGCAGTAGCCTGCCGAGCTCACAAACTAGAATCAGGGGGTTCAGTCCGACAAGGTTAATTAACCCACAGTCCCACACGGTGACATGATATCATTGACCCACAGTCCCACACGGTGACATGATATCATTGACGTGACGTGCAAATGAGCGATAAAAAACAGTTTGCGTAAATGTCACCATTCTGATCTTTATTTTTGTTTTCTATTTTAATTATTATTATTTTTGTGCGGGAGCCCCATGCCGCCCCTGGCGTGGTGCCGCCCTGGGCGGCTGCCCATGTTGGCAATGCCTAAATCCGCCACTGGTCATAAGACTGGGTGAAACCACAGTATGTGACACATCCTGTTACTCAGTATCTACAGGATCCCAATTGTGTGGAAACTGAGGAGAACAGAGAATAGCATGATTAGCAGTATCATGATCTAATCATTCAGACTATACCCAGTGTCAGCAGATAGTGCAAAGAAACGATAATCACTAGTTGTGTAACTATGTACCCATCCATTGCTAGCTGCACAATAGATAAGGAGGTTGTACTTTTCTATAAAAGCTGAAATGCAACTCTATTCATTGGGCCCTTAACTCTGCACCATTGAGTGATTGTTAATGAACTGCTCCATTTTAGTAAATCTTATAATAAAGTTGTTGTTTGAAGAATCTACAGTCTCTCTTCCTTTTTGTTAGAATTTCCACGACAATTTGGCGACGAGGATGGGATGGCTAACTCCACTTGCTGATAATTCCCGAGGAGACCAAGGTTAACACAGTAAAGGGACCCGCCTCGTACCCAGCAGGGAGCTTCATTGGATGGATATGCCATCCCAAAGAAATAGAGAGTTAAGTGTGAGACTGATATTCTTAAACACAACCTACAATTGGAGGAAAGCTCTGGGAGTTTTCAGAAAATCCTGATCTGGGAACAGGTTGTGCACAATAGGTCTGGGGACTGAGACTCTGTTTGGAACAGAGAATTGGGGGTATTTCATGACATTACATGGTCTACGATCATAAGATGTAAATGCATGAGATGACATTTCAGGACGAGATCCTAATTTAGAAATAATATAAATTTTCCTGCAGGTAAAAAAAAATATTATAATAATAAGAAATCAGTGGAGTGGTAAAACAGTTGGTTATGATTGGGAAACCAACTATACATTTTAAACCTACATGGAAATTTGCATAGGAGGAACTACCATGTGGGTATAAAAGGAAAAATGACATAGAGTAATGAAAAAATATTTTGACGGAGAAGAAATTACTCCTTTTAAATTATAAGAAAGGAAGATTTTCCTAACCAAATAATGTTTGTTTTGTGTGTTTGTTTTTGTTTCCTGAGTGTGTGTGTGTCACGTTCGTTATAAAGATCGGACCAAGGCGCAGCGTGGTATGCGTACATTCTTATAACAAACGTGACAGAAGATCCCACCACAAAAAGACCAAGCAGCGTGTTCAAGAGGAGCAGACATCATGCACATGGGATGAGATTTTGGACGGTAAAGGATCCTGGACGTGGGAGGAAATCATGGCCAGAAAGGATCGCCTTCCATGGAAGCAGGCGGAGGTAGCTACAGAGGAACGGCGACGATACGAGGGGTCACGGCTAGCATGGAAGCCCGAGAGGCATTAGCGGAGTCAGGGGTTAGACCTGTGTTAGGGAAGATTCAGAATTTGTTGGTAACATATGTAAGATGTTTTATATTCATCAAATATGTGTAAGTTAATTCTCATCAGAATGGTATTTTTGTGTAATTCTGTGGTGAGGTTGCAGTTATCTGTTCTATGTCAAAACTAAGTTGCCTGGGCCGCTGAGAGGGGAGAGGTCAAAGTGTCATCATGTGTAAACATATCTTTCACTCTACCTTTCCCATAGTGGGGAAAGGAAGGTTGCAGTGTCTGGAATCATTATATGCTCCCTCTTATGTTGTTTCTATCTTAACCTATAGCCTCACCCTCCTCTCCGTGAGTTTGTCCAGGAGTTTGTATTTAGAGTGGGTTGTATCTAAATGACAATTTGATATATGCCTGTTGTAATGGAGGATTGGTTTATGGTTCTGGGTTTGGGAAAGGAGACAAAGCTGAACGATGAGTTATGTCTATGCTGTCTGACTATGTGTGTCTTTGCTATTAAAGGAACTCAGTTGCATTGTAAGGGGGCTCTCAGAGGATTCACTGGAAGACACTGAATCAATCTGAGAGTCACAGGGTTGTGATAGAGCTCATATAATTAAAGATGGACTTTGATAACTAACTCTGACTTGTGTGTGTGGTTTGCTCCCATGATTTGGTAAATAGAGGAAATTTCCATGACACCTGAGCCAACTCTCCGTGCTTACCGTGGGGAGCGTGTGACTGGTCAGGCACCGTGTTACGCAGTAATGCGCATGGTGTCTCCAGTGCGCATTCATAGCCCTGTGCGCTCTATTCCAGCTCCCCGCATCGGCTGGGCTAGAATGGGCATCCAGCCAGGACGGATGGTGCCGGCTCAGCGCTCCTGGTCACCAGTATGCCTCCTTGGACCAGGATATCCTGCGCCGGCTCTGCGTACTGTGTCTCCGGTGCGTCTGCACAGCCCAGTGCGTCCTGTGCCAGCGCCCCGCATTTGCAGGGCGAAAATAAACATCCAGCCAGGACGGTAGTTGTGCCAGCGCTACTCTCCAGACCTCATCAGCCCGGTGCCACCTGTACCGGTCCCACGCACCAGGCTTCCAGTGCGCCTTCACAGTCCAGTACGCCCTGTTCCTGCTCCTCGCACTTGCACTTGCACTCGCCCTGAGGTCCGTGTCATCAGCCCGGTGCCACCTGTACCGGTCCCACGCATCAGACCTCCAGTGCGTCTCCACAGTCCAGTACGTCCTGTAACTCTTCCTTGCACTCGCCCTGAGGTGCGTGTCACCAGCCCAGAATGTTTGAATAAGGATGTTAGTTGCAGATTCTAGCAGAGATAGTGTTGTCATTTCAGACACTATTGTCAACTTTCAGTGAGGGGTTTGGCAAAGTGGTTACAACGCTTGAAAGAATAGCCCTGTATACAGGAGGCCACCTCAGTGGAATGGAAGTTCTCTGTAGTAGCAGCATCACATCTACTGCACAGTGTGCCAAATGATAGGATACCATTGCTGTACATTCATACCCCAGGGTGAGGGTAACTTGACTATTGTAGTGGAACATCTGAAAGAGCTCAGCGTTGATCTCGCAAGCAAACACCAACCAGACAACGACTGGAATGCATTTGGATTAGAATCTTTAATTGTAACTGCGCTTTCGGTCAGTTGATCTTCCAATGAGAATGTCTCCACAAACAATAGTGGAAAAGATAAGGCCACACAGGCTGTGTTTACACAGGCAGCCCAATTCTAATATTTTGCACATAATGGGGGCTAACTGTGTAACCGAAGCCACAGAGAGTCTGACACCTGTGGTGATGATCTAGTCTCGCGTCCTCTCTCCTTGTCTCCTTCTCAAAACCCTTTGGAGGAGGAAAATAAGTGTCTGAATTGGGCTTCTCTGTCCCGCTATTGTTTGTGGAGACATGCTCTGAAGAAGGCCGACTGACCGAAAGCTCAGCTACAATTAAAGAAATTTGCGTCTGACTGGAAGTGTGCGGACACTTTTTTCTGTTTCTTCATTTATTAAACAAATACATGTACACTACCGTTCAAAAGTTTGGGGTCACTTAGACCTTTCCTTGTTTTTGAAAGAAAAGCAAATGTTTTGTCTATTCAAATAACATCAAATACAGTGTAGACATGTAGCTGTAAATTACTATTGTATCTGGAAACGGCAGATATTTTATGGAATATCTACATAGGCGTAATCCAAGTTTATAATTTTAAAAGGCTAACTGATCATTAAAAAACTATTTTGCAATTATGTTAGCACAGCTGAAAACTGTTGTTCTGATTAAAGAAGCAATGAAACTGGCCTTCTTTAGACTAGTTGAGTATCTGGAGCATCAGCATTTGTGGATTTGATTACAGGCTCAAAATGGCCAGAAACAAAGCTCTTACTTCTGAACACATCAACCAGGCTGACTACCTCAATGTTATGGACCAGCGCCTTATACAAATCAGACAGCACAGGTCTGTGATCCTGATGGGCTGGCCCGACTGCAAGGAAGAAACTGCTTTAGCCGTCAGAGAATGTTGGCCAGTCAAAGAGGAGCTCATTGTTCAAAACAGAGTAATATTCAAGTGTCTGAGAGTTGTTATTTCCCATTTCTCTGCACCCTGAGATGTTGGCGCGCGTGCACTCAAGTCACATAGGAGGTGAGGCCTGTACAGACAAGCATGTGAAAAAACTGTATTGGCCAGGAATACAGAGTGAAATCAAAGAATTTGTCAATAAATGCACAATCTGCAATGAATATGCCATTGAGCAATAGAGAGAGACGAAGACATTCCACGAGCTACCGATGCGCCCCTGTCAGATAGTAAGTCTAGATCTCTTCCAGCACTGTGGCAAAGACTTTCTGCTGGTTAGTTGATCATTACTCAGACTTCTGGGAGACTGACCTCCTCCCCGTCCTCTCAGCAGAGACAACGATCAAACGCTGCAAGGCTCAGTTTTCCCGCTACGGCCAGTCTGATAGGGTAATTTCAAATAATGGTCCCCAATTCTTAGAAATGGAATGGGAATTCAGAATGGGAATTCAGAATGGGAATTCGAGCACGTCACCTCACCAAGACACCCAAAAGCTAATGGGAAGGCGGAGTCGGCAGTCAAAATCTCAAAGAACCTCTGCAAAAAAGCTCTGCGAGAGGGCAAAGATGCCTGGAAAGAAATCCTGCAGTGGTGTAATACCCCGACAAAAGGCATGGATGCAGCCCTGCCCAGTGCCTCATGGCACGGCGCTTAAAAGCAGCTCTGCCGGTAGCCAACACTCTCCTGGAGCCATCTGTGATGGCAGACGTGCTGGTGAAGCTAGGTCACAGAAGACAGGTCTCCATTTTCATCTTCGACAAATCATCAAAGACTTATCTGAGCTCAGGGTGGGTGAAACAGTGCGAATGAAGCCACTACCAGGGGACCGGACGGGCCTCTGGAGACTCGGATCCTGTGTACAGAAAGTTGCACCACACTCCTACTTGGTCAAAGTGAATGGATCACTGTACCGTCTGAGCCAGCACCTACTCAGAACCCTGATGGTCATAGATCCCTGACGGCACGACAAAAGACGGAACCCCAGCAAGTCACATGGGGCCTGAGGCACTGGGCGAAGAGGCAGGGGATCACAGGTTGGCCGCTCCCTCGCCCATCAATACTACCCTAGACAGTCAGGTGACACACCTGTGCGGGAACCCGCAGTCCTCGCAGAAAAGCCCCCTGTCTTTTCACGCTGCGGGCGTCTGTCCCAGCCACCAAAAATACTGTATCTGTAGCTTTCCCATTAGGGATTGTTGACAGACAGAGATAAAAGTGAAGAAACTATCAAAATGTGTTAAGTTGATACCTGAAAAAAAACAAAAAAAAACAACTAAACTGTTCATTTTGGAAATTATTACTAGGTTTGTTGTGTTAGTGAATTGACACCTCATGTCCTATTTTATTAAAGGGAAGATGTTATGGGTGTAAGTTGGCACAGTGATGCCATCTGTTGGTAAATGTTAATTACTGCAACTGCGGTGTTTTTACCGGTGTGCTTGAGATACCCGGATGAATTGCAATGTACTGAACAAGACTGGTTACTTGCATCAATGCCTCTGTCTCGTCATTTGACATTCAAACAGACTCGTCCAAATTGGGGGAGAGGGGGGGTTTTAGTGGAGGAAGAAGGGATATGGACGAAATTGAGGGTTGCACAAGTTAGATAGACTGACAACTGAATCTCTAACCAATTTATTGCAGTTGTCATGACGTTGGTCTGGGGTTAGGTTTATGACAGTCATAAATACCTCTTCCCCACTTTTTCCTCTCTCTACCCTGCTGATGTAACATTTGCAAAACCCTTGGTTAACATAGAGATTCTGGGAACATTAGAAGGTGGGGGGAAATGAACTATATTCTGGTATCTGCCCAATTGAACATATGCCGTGGTACTTAATGAATATGATGTCAGTTCGGTTGTCATCTGAGACATTCTCATCAATGATAAGATGACATAAACTCTACAGTGGAAAGTCTACACATCACAGTTATCGGATTCACACATTCACACAATTGTTGTTCAATTTAATTTTAGCTTCTAAAATGTGAGATTTGGGTTTTCATAAAATAGGGCTCTGCTCAATCAGTGGCCCGCCCCTGTGAAGCGACATGGGCTATAAAACTTTTCAAACACGCTCTCCTCTCCCTTCCTATATAAGCCCTTGGCGACAATATAACCTCCTGTTCCGAGGACGTGAGGACGATGGTAGGAGGATGTAGGACGTCGGTCCGATGTCAGAATGGTTCAGATAATAACTACAGAACGAAGCCAACATCAGCGTGAGCATTGGTTGCGAATGGTATGAAGTTTGAACTCTTATTCACTACAGAAGTGATACCTCCTAGCCGTTGAGTTAACAACAGCAGCTGCAAACGTAGGCTAGGAAGGAACAGACAGAGTATCCCGTCTATCACACAACAACATTACTACAACGTATCCAATTGACCACCAGAGACCTTCATCAAAGGACAAAGGACCTGGTTTGGCAACACGGCCTTCCATCTCCCACCAACCTACTAAAGCGCAGCTCAGAGTAAATATTTATTGCATTTTCCTTTTCCAAATGGGCGGTAATTTAGAATGCATAAGATATTCATATTCAGTCTTCCCGCTCTTTCACTCAAACCCAGCCCCTTTTCTTTTGTGTAACAAGCTGTCATATCTGTTCCGCCCGCTAGGGACGTTTTCCTTTATGACGTAATTTGTAATCAAGTTATGATTTAATTATGTGTATGTGTAATTCTGTGTGATTAGTTAGGTATTTAGTAAATAAATAATTATACCCAATTTTGTATTGCTGATTCAACTTGTTAGCCAGGGTTCGTGTAGATAACCAAAAATGTACAACTTTCCGATGAGACTGAATTAAGGTGACGATTAATATTGACTGCTATTGATGTAAAATATTACTAGGTCTTTAAGAGTTTATTCGGAAGATAACAGCTCTATAAATATGTTTTTTATCAATAATGACTAATTATGTATACATTTCAATCAGGACTGACTAATCAGAAAACTATTATGTTACTGTATAGATGTATGAATTTTATTTTAATCCTAGTACTGAATATAATGTGTGTAATTATAATCAAGAATTAGAACAATGACTGTCTGTTCCTTATCGTCAGACTGGCTAGAATGCTTATCAACACAGGAAGACCTTGGCTCGGTCATAAATTATCTAAATTGGTGGGAGAACTATACTGCCATTGTACCAGAGTGGAGAAGAGACGGGACAGTTCGAAAACTAATGACGTCATTTTCAGTTTATAACCTGGGGGAAACTGTATCGTGTTCAGTACTCTCGAGAATAAACGCTACTGATTGATTTTGAGACTGGTCTCTGTCCATTTTATGCAAATAAGGGTCTTACAAATTCTTAGGGCAGAGTGTTTAATTGAATTGGTTAAATAAAACATAAAGGAATTTAATTCCTGTAACAAAATATTATTTTGTGGTGTCCGACTCTCTAGTTAATTATTATGATTAGCTCAATCAGGTAATAGTAATTACGGAGAAATTATTTTATAGAATTGCATGTCATATTACTTAATCCGGCATAGCCAAAGACACGACACAGTCATTAAATCAAATTAAATGATTTGCTTGCTCAATGCAGTAGCTTAGTTCTGAAGGAAACATAGTGCCAGCTTTAAGAGTGATGCCGACTCGCATTGCTAAAACACTCAACCGCTGCTACTTCTGGGATGCCTACAAGGCCCTCCCCCGCCCTCCCTTGGGCAAATCTGACCACGACTCCATTTTTCTCCTCCCTTCCTATAGGCAGAAACTCTAACAGGAAGTACCCGTGCTAAGGACTATTCAACGCTGGTCTGATCGGAATCCACGCTTCAAGATTGTCTTGATCACGCAGACTGGGATATGTTCCCGGTAGTGTCCGAGAACAACATAGACGAATACACTGATACGGTGACTGAGTTTATCAGGAAGTGTATAGGAAATATTGTACCCACTGTGACTATTAAAACCTACTCTAACCAGAAATTGTGGATAGATGGCAGTATTCGCGCAAAACTGAAAGCGCAAACAATCGCATTTAACCATGGCAAGGTGACTGAGAATATGGCCGAATACAAACAGCATAAATATTCCCTCCGTAAGGTAATCAAACAGGCAAAACGTTAGTATAGAGACAAAGTGGAGTAGCAAATCAATGGCTCAGACACTTCACAGACACCGACGTATTGCTTACGGACAAATTAACACCTTTTTCACCCACTTTGAGGATAATACAGTGCCACCAACGCAGCCCGTACCAAGGACTGTGGGCTCTCCTTCTCCGTGGCCAATGTGAGTAAGACATTTAAGCGTATTAACCCTTGCAAGGCTGCCAGCCTAAACAGCATCCCAAGCCTCGTCCTCAGAGCATGCGCAGACCAGCTGGCTTGAGTGTTTAAGGACATATTCAATCTCTCCCTGTCCCCGTCTGTTGTCCCCACATGCTTCAAGATGTCCACCATTGTTCTTGTTCCCAAGAAAGCTAAGGTAACTGAACTACATGACTATCGCCCCATAGCACTCACTTCTGTCATTATGAAGTGCTTTGAGAGATTAGTCAAGGATCATATCACATCTACCTTATCTAACACCCAGTACCCGCTTCAATTTGCTTACCCGCTCAACAAATCCACAGACGATGCAATCGCCAGCGCACTGCACACTATCCCATCTGGACAAGAGGAATACCTATGTAAGAATGCTGTTCATTAACTACAGCTCAGCATTCAACACCATAGTACCTTCAAAACTCATCATTAAGCTCAAGGCCCTGGGTCTGAACCCCACCCTTTACAACTGGGTCCTGGACTTCCTGATGGGCTGCCCTAGGGGGTGAAGGTAGGAAACAACATCTCCACTTCACTGACACTGCTGCCCCACAAGGATGCGTGCTCATCCCCCTCCTGTACTCCCTGTTCATCCATGACTGCATGGCCACTCACGCCTTCAACTCAATCTTCAAGTTTGCAGATGACACAGCAGTAGTAGGCCTAATTACCAACAATGACGAGACAGCCTACAGGGAGGAGGTGAGAGCCCTGGGAGTGTGGTGCCAGGAAAATAACCTCTCACCCAACATCAACAAAACTAAGGAACTGATCGTGTACTTCAGGAAACAGCAGAGGGAGCACCCCCTTATCCACATCGATGGGACCGCAGTGGAGAAGGTGGAAAGCTTCAAGCTCCTCGGTGTACACATCACTGACAAACTGAAATGGTCCACCCAAACAGACAATGTGGTGAAGAAGGCGCACAGCTGGGACTGAAAGACTGAAAAGCAGTTTCCATCTCAAGGCCATTAGACTGGTAAATAGCCACCACTAAAACATTAGAGGCTGCTGCCCTATATACATAGACCTGAAATCACTGGCCAATGTAATAATGGAACACTAGTCACTTTAATAATGTTTACACATTTTGTATGAATATACTGTGTTCTGTCCTATTCTACTGTATCTTAGTCTATGCTTCTCTGACATTGCTCATCCAAATATTTCTATATTCTTAATTCCATTCTTTTACTTTAGATTGTGTGTATTGTTATATATTACTTGTTAGATGTTACTGCACTGTTGGAGCTAGCAACACAAGCATTCCACCAGAGTTGTTCCCAGATAATTTAATAACTAATTTCTCTACCATAAACCACCTCCAACGTCATTTCAGAAAATTTGGCAGTACGTCCAACCGGGGTACCAAACCAGGAGCTCCACATCCGGCTTCTTCCCCTGTGGGATCGTCTGAGACCAGCCACCCAGACAGCTGATAAAAATTGAATTTTATAAATGGAAATGCACGTAGATACCATGACCAGACCCCGAGGCCCATTGTTTTGCAATTCATCTGCCGCCATCTCATCATGTTTCAGCATGATAATGCACGGCCCCAAGCCCCAAGGGTCTGTACAAATCAAATAAAATGTATTTATATAGCTGATATCTCAAAGTGCTGTACAGAAACCCAGCATAAAACCCCAAACAGCAAGCAATGCAGGTGTAGAAGCACGGTGGCTAGGAAAAACTCCCTAGAAAGGCCAAAACCTAGGAAGAAACCTAGAGAGGAACCAGGCTATGTGGGGTGGCCAGTCCTCTTCTGGCTGTGCCAGGTGGAGATTATAACAGAACATGGCCAAGATGTTCAAATGTTCATAAATTACCAGCATGGTCAAATAATAATAATCACTGTACACTATTCCTGGAAGCTGAACATGTACCAGTTTTTCCATGGCCTGCATACTCACCAGCCAAGACATCCATTGAGCATGTTTGGGATGCTCTGGATTGACTTGTACGACAGAGAGTTCCAGTTCCCCGCCAATATCCAATAACTATGCACAGGGATTGATGAGGATAACATTCCACAGGCCACAATCAACAGCCTGATCAACTGTATGCGAAGGAGATGTGTTGTGCTGCATGAGGCAAATGGTGGTCACACCAGATATGGACTGATTTGATGATCCACTTCCCTTATTTTTTAAGGTATCTGTGATCAACAAATGCATGTCTATATTCCCAGTCATGTGAAATCCATAGATTAGGGCCTAATGAATGTATTTCAATTGACTGATTTCCTTATATGAACAGTAGCTCAGTAAAATATTTCACATTGTTTCATGTTGCGCTTTAAAAAAAGTATATCTGGCACACTCAAAATAGTATAATATGTTATGTATAATGCGAACGGCTAGCAACCCAAAGGTTGCGTGTGTGAATCTTATTGCGGACAACTTCAGCAGTTTAGCTAATTAGCAACTTGTAATCTACTTACTACATTTTAGCTACTTTGTAACTACTTAGCATGTTAGCTAACCCTTCCCCTAACCATAACTTTAACCCTTTAACCTAACTCCTAAACTTAACCCTAACCCCTAACCCTAACCCCTAGCCTAGCCAACGTTACCAAGCTAGCTAACATTAGCCTTAGTAACTTATCTACCTAGCTAACGTTAGCCACAAGAAATTTGAATTTGTAACATATCATAGTTCGTAACGTACATTTGACAAATTCGCTACATATTGAATGTTTTGCAAATTCGAAACATATCATCGGAATTGCCATTCGTAACATATCATATGAAATGAATGATGGACATCCACAAATTAATATATACGTAACATATGATACTCATTGGAGTGGTTCGCATTTATGTACAGAATAATACGAAATACTCTGAGACCAGGTTGCTTTTTGAAGTTCCCAGACTATATGAAATGTGGTGGTTGCAGCTCTGTTGAAACGGCTCAAACCTCAGCTTAAAATATGTTCTGTAGCATGTGATTCATTTCTGTTGAAAAAGGATTTGCCTGGAAATAGGAAAGGTTGCCTAACAGTTTGTCTCGGGTCCACCCACTGTTTTCATTTACTTTCAAGGACGGTTTTCACTTTGATATCTAGGCCTATTTAAACATGATAATGGAAAAAGTGACCAATTTGGGAACAGTTCACTACCTACAAAATGGATCCATGATTTTATCTTTTCATTTCTAGTCTGGGCTAGTGGCTTGCTTTTATAAGGAAATACCAACACAACATGTATAGAAGATAGTGCTGAGTTTTAGTTCCACTTTTTAATTGAACATTTGAATAAAAGTGGCTATCATTGCTGCCGATAATTGAGGCTATAGAATTAACAATTTATCGGCCTACATTTTCACGTTTTTTTTTTAAGGGATAGGGTACTTTTGCTCTCGTTTCAAAATCATTTAATGAAAAATTACAAAACAACACATCCTTGAAAGCTCTAGGTAACAATACTACAGAAGCTGAATTATTTCATTTAAAAAATAGCATCCCTAAAACACATTATTGACCTAGACCAGGGCTCTCCAACCCTGTTCCTGGAAAGCTACCCACCTGTCGGTTTTCACAGGGTTGGAGAGCCCTGGCCTGAGCCTTCCGTTTCAAATATAAAACCTTTTTACAACTGTTCATTCTTCAGTGCCACAAAAGCTTCAATTCTTTCAATATATTCAAACAACTCATTAGATAAATGTACTGCACCTCTGTCAAAAAGAGCATGAAGAGCTATCAGTGCTACAACAATAAACTTTAAATATTACTTTTTAAGCATTAAATATTATTATAACAAATAATCATGAATAGTTATGAACAGAATAACAATATATTCATAATAATGATGAGACAAAAATACATTAAGAGAACAAAACGTATATAAAAAACATAATTTAGAATAACATTGTGTGTGGTGTGTAGAAACTATGCATCTGTGTGTGCCTGGTTATCCGGCTGCCTGACTGCTCCTGTGCACGTGCGTGGGTTCTCAGCAGATCTTGAGCTTGTCCAGGTTGAGACTGATCTTCTCCATGTACCTCTGCCCCTCCACCAGGCTCTGATAGACTGTCTTCAGGGCCTCTCCACCAGGCTTGGCCAGATCAGGGCAGCCCAGGGCCTGGGACAAAGAGTGCACCCACCCCCGCATGCTCGACAAGTCTTCATACACCTGACCACACCTGCTGTCTTGCAGACTCTCCTCCAGGCCCCCCAGGTGAACCCAGATGGAGGCCAGGCCCTCGATGGGGGGGTTCATGGGGTTGAACTCCATCTCTGGGGGAACGTCGAACTGAGGTAATGGAGGGAGAGTAGAGGGATTTGTGTATTTGTTTTTAATTTCTTTGCATTTATTAAATATAAAATAGTTTTATGGACATTTTAATCAGTAGACTTTGCCTGATACTATGCTGAGCGAGTCAGTCAGTAAAATAAAATCCTCATGTTTGCTTTAACCACAGTCATATTTGACTCATACATGCACATACACGTGCGCCCACACATTGCTATTAAGCGAAGGTCTGTAGTACACCCAACAATATTTCTATTGAACAAAATTATCCTACTCATGTCCGTTGACCACAGAATACTTTGATTTCGTATCACGCATACAGAGTAGCTGAGTAAGAGGTGTGTGGGGTACCTCGGTCAGATAATTCTTTATGTGGACCAAAGTGATCATGGCCAGCAACTTGATGTTGTTCCTCATCTGGACGTCCCCGTTGAGGGGCCGACCGCGTTGAGGGTGACACACAGACACAGACACCACCAGGCCCAGGCAGAGAAGGACCACAGAGACATGCATCTTGTTTTATCTGGAGAACAATACAAATACCACGCTATTTAGTATATGGTAATAAAATAAGATATAACATTTAGCAGACGGTTTTTCAAAATAGACTAAGTCATACAATTTAAAGGGGCAATCCGTAGTTGCATTAAATGAATGATATGTACCCATTGAAGAATATAACTTAGAAATGCATTAGTCCAACTGTTGTACCTCATCAGAACCCAAAATATAAGCTTGTTTTACTCCAGTGTTCGAAAATAACGTACATGTAAACACACAGTATATAGCCTCAAAACATGGTTAAAGTCAATTAAGTTTTTTCACCACAACAAAGATGCTGCACAGAAAATGTGCTTTACAATGTTGAAATTATTACATTTGCGTTCATGTAAAAATCATAAATAATCTGTGAAATCATGAAAAATAAAATGCCTGAATATGTCTAAAGTTGAATGCAAGCATAATTAGTCTGTTTCTTCAAAAACTTAACTTTGAGCTGTCATGCCACTCAAATTTACATACTCATCTTCAGAATCTCATGTCCTCTCTCCTCATCCACAACTGTCCCTTAGAGCTCTATCCCAGTCACCCCCAGTCAGTGCTGAAGTCAAGTCTTACCTGGTGGTTGTGAGGCTGTGGTGGATGTGTGATAACCAGAAACATCCATGCCTCCATGCATGGTTCCCTGGCTTTATAGCTGTTGGTTGGAGCCCTGTCCGGTTGACTCACAGCCTGCGTGAATCATCATCACTGTGTCACCCCCAGGTCCTGGGCAGCTCCTCTCCTCCTACCCCCCTAACCCCCACCTTCTTCCTCCATCCGGACCCAGCCCATGGGCCCAGACACACCCAGCCCGTCATGGTGCAGGTCAGGACATTCACCTACATGTATTTATGCTCCCTGAAGAACCAACACACTGCACGGTGAAATGTTAAGCTCATGTCCAGACAGCCAGTTCATGTTTTAAGTTGAGTTTTTTGATCGATTTCCATAATTCAAATTTCAATAAAAATATATTTATTGCCATAAGTAATTGTGTAATTTAGCAGTGAAATGGAATTGAATTGTGGATTAAACTGTGACACGTGGTGCACAATTTAGAAGATGAAAAATGAAAGGGCACTATAGTCCCAAAGACTATAATCAACCGAAGGATGCATTTACCTTTACTGAAGTCACTGGTATCTCAATGCAGCACTGTTTCTTACAGCAATGTGCAAAGTAAATCACCAGAACTAGTGAATGTTAACCTTTCACCTTTCACATGGGCATCCTGGGAACCTGAAGCTGATTCAGTGCATTACTATTAGTAGCTAGTTAGCTAGCTACTTCTCTTAAGAAAATACAAATAATGCTGACTGCAGCTTTGAAACCCATTAGCCTTAAGCTTTAAAATGATGAGTTTGTTTGCTACTGTATAGCATATTCTCTCACACCTTCTATCAGAAAATGGATGCAACTGCACTACCCGCAACCACAGGACACTCTTAAGGGTGGTGCGGCCTGCCCAACCCATCAGGGGCAAACTACCTGCCCTCCAGGACACCTACAGTACCCGATGTCACAGGAAGGCCAAAAAGATCACCAAGGACGTCAACCACCCGAGCCACAGTCCGGGCCTCCAACGACGGGCCACAGTTCGGAACCTCCTGAGACGGTCCACAGTCCAGAACCTCCTGAGACGGTCTACAGTCCAGAACCTCCTGAGACGGTCTACAGTCCGGAACCTCCTGAGAAGGTCTACAGTCCGGAACCTCCTGAGACGGGCTACAGTCCGGAACCTCCTGAGACGGTCGGCGGTCCTGAGCCTCCAGTGACTGTCGGCGGTCCAGAGCCTACAGTGACGGTCGGAGGTCCAGAGCCTTCAGCAGGGGTTCTCAGTCCAGAGCCTCCTGCGACGATCTACGGTCCGGTTCCTCCGGCCACGATCCACGGTCCGGAGCCTCCGGCCACGATCTACGGTCCGGTTCCTCCTGCGATGATCCCCGCACCAGAGCAGCCATGGAGGAAGATGTCGTATCTGCTAGCGGAGTGGGTACTTCGTCCCGCACCGGAGCCGCCCCCCGATGGTGGACGCCCACCCGGACCCTCCCCTATTGAGTCAGGTTTTGCGGTCGGAGTCCGCACCTTGGGGGGGGGGGGGGGGGTACTGTTGGTTGGGGCGTGATAGTGACTAGGGTGGTTCATCTAGGTGATTACTGGTTTATGTTGGCCTGGTATGGTTCCCAATCAGAGTCAGCTGTTTATCGTTGTCTCTGATTGGGGATCATATTTAGGCAGCCATTTCCTCATTGTGCTTGGTGGGATCTTGTCTACAGATAGTTGCCTGTGTGCACACCAGTAGCTTCATGTTTCATTTGTGCTTGTTTGTTTTATTTGGTGAGTTTCTATAAATTTAAATATGTGGAACTCTACGCACGCTGCGCCTTGGTCCAATCATTTAGACGATCGTGACACCAATAAAATTTGATTTGATTAATAACCTAATGATAATACTACTGATATAGGGTCAACTGCATTTTCCAGCCATGATTTAATTTAATTCATGTGAAATGTCATTCCTCATTTGTTGTGTTTTTGTGATGTAGTTACTTATCTATTACCAGGGTAATTATGAGAAACCGCAAGTTATCACAACTAGTTACCACAGTAATACATTGCCTATTTATTGTGTGCTGTAATGATGCTACCAAAAAAAACATTCTTGCATATTTGTTTATGACAATTAAGTAAGACAGAACCATTTAAAGCATGTGTCAAACTCATTCCACCGAGGGCTGAGTGTATGTGGGTTTTCTCCCCTCCCCTGTACTTGATTGATGAATTAAGGTCAATGATTAGTAAGGAACTCCCCTCACCTGGTTGTCTAGGTCTTAATTGAAAGGAAGAAACAGAAACCAGCAGACACTAGTCCCTCCATGGACTGAGTTTAACACCCCTGATTTAAAGAAATGTTAATTTGCTTCAGGGTGGAAAATCATTTCAGATCAAAGCTTCATCTGTTCATTAGTTAGTATCAGCTGTTGGTGCAGCTCTCTGGGTTGTGGTGTACTTCATCTGTTCATTAGTTAGTCTCAGCTGTTGGTTCAGCTCTCTGGGTTGTGGTGTACTTCATCTGTTCATTAGTTAGTCTCAGCTGTTGGTGCAGCTCTCTGGGTTGTGGTGTACTTCATCTGTTCATTAGTTAGTCTCAGCTGTTGGTTCAGCTCTCTGGGTTGTGGTGTACTTCATCTGTTCATTAGTTAGTCTCAGCTGTTGGTGCAGCTCTCTGGGTTGTGGTGTACTTCATCTGTTCATTAGTTAGTCTCAGCTGTTGGTGCAGCTCTCAGGGTTGTGGTGTACTTCATCTGTTCATTAGTTAGTCTCAGCTGTTGGTGCAGCTCTCAGGGTTGTGGTGTACTTCATCTGTTCATTAGTTAGTCTCAGCTGTTGGTGCAGCTCTCTGGGTTGTGGTGTACTTCATCTGTTCATTAGTTAGTCTCAGCTGTTGGTTCAGCTCTCTGGGTTGTGGTGTACTTCATCTGTTCATTAGTTAGTCTCAGCTGTTGGTGCAGCTCTCTGGGTTGTGGTGTACTTCATCTGTTCATTAGTTAGTCTCAGCTGTTGGTTCAGCTCTCTGGGTTGTGGTGTACTTCATCTGTTCATTAGTTAGTCTCAGCTGTTGGTGCAGCTCTCTGGGTTGTGGTGTACTTCATCTGTTCATTAGTTAGTCTCAGCTGTTGGTTCAGCTCTCTGGGTTGTGGTGTACTTCATCTGTTCATTAGTTAGTCTCAGCTGTTGGTTCAGCTCTAGGTTGTGCTGTACTGTGTGTGTATACCTGTTGAAACCTTCCAGCCGCAATAGGACATTTCCTCTTGGTCTACTGAATAAGACATTGGTATCCCCCATGGGCGACCCGGGGTCAGATCCTGGCTGTGACATGTACAGGTGTGTGTTTATGCATAATGTGTGTTTGTGTGCACTTGCAGTGTGTTTGTGTTTGAGTTCGTGTACGTGTGTCTGTGTTAGCACTTGTCAATGCCTGGGTGTCTCTGTGAGTGCACGTGTACATGTCTTTGGCTGTTTTTTTTGTTTCTGTGTGTGTGTGTGTGTGTGAGTGTGTGTCCGTGTCCATGTGTGTGTTTAAGTAACTGACTGATTGATGCAGCCTCTGGGTCTCTGTTCAGGATTACTGAGACTTGAGGTATTTCTATTTTCTAGCTACTTCCAGGCATTCTCAACCCCATCAGCCAATGACAACAAAGCACATGACAGCATACGTCAATGGGCCAGCCATACCGACGAGGGACCATTTAAACGGAGTGCCAACCAGTTACTAAAACCTGTTATTAAAACCCGTTATTAAAACCTGTTATTATCTGGAACTTCCTGTGTCTAGAAGGTGAGTTCAACAACAGCTCACCAGCAAACAGACCCAAAAGCTGGATTAGTGAAAGTCTGTTTAAACGTTGTGTTTGTGTGTGTGTTGTGAGTTTTCATGGCTATTTGGCATGCTGGAGGCATTCTGGCTTGTTATGATTTTGCAGCCCAGCAATCTTGAGTGTCTGTGCTGCAATGTCATGTTCTAATGCACAACTCACACTCTACGTGGGTCTCTGCGTCTTCTGCTGTCTGTTTCTCACTTGAATTTAATTGGTTAGCTGGAAGCCACTGGTTTCCATTGATGTACTGTAGATTAGAAGAGGATTGTCCACAGCGGACAAAGAGGCTAAATGGTGGTTCCATGTCATCTTCTTTTCTGCTGCACATCTCAGAAGATTGTTCATGTGGATGCTAAGTGCTTCTCCGTTTCTCTGATAATCTGTGCAGCGCAGCTGCAAAAAGCGAATCTGGAATTCCCCCGTTATCAAGGCTGGCATGGAGTTAGACTAGGAAAGCCAGGTTTATGGCTGTATGTTCTCAGAGCATCCTCATCAGGATAATACTTCCTCTGCTTGATGGCCCAATGGGCCAATGGATGCTCCGTACCAAGCACTCTAAAGTTTCCTCTGCCTCCATATGCTCACCAGGTGTCACAGATTAAACACATGCTCTGTCCCCACAACACCCAAGCTCTTCGTCCCCGGAGCACGTCTCTGGGGCACAATTGCGCAACTGCTTCCCTATGAGCAAAACTCCATGTGACCTGCACTGTACGTGCTGTGTGTGCATCACTAATTGGTGCTTGATTCTCAGTGAATACGCAGCAGCATGTGACTTCCGTTGCTTTAATTGATGGCAGCTGCCCTAAAAAAATATATCTGTGTGTGTGTGTGTGTGTGTGTGTGTGTGTGTGTGTGTGTGTGTGTGTGTGTGTGTGTGGTTTGGGGAAGGGGGGAACTGGCTGAGTAATAGGCCAGTGTTGGAAGCCGGTTGTGTGTTACAGTAATTCGGGCTGGCGCGCCGTCTAACAATCCACTGTTTACAGACACATTCACGCCACAGCGGGACCCAGTTATGTGTGAGAAATGGCTGATGCAGCAGACGTGACTGGGACATAATACATGTTGTCCAGTGGGAAGGCTGCACTGTGTTTGATTAAAGAAAGGGAAATATGGGGGGGGGGGGGGGGGGGGGGTGTAAGGAAGGGAGAAAGGAGTTTGGGGGAAAGTAGTGAGGGATGGATAAAGAAGTTGGAGGGAAGGAAAGAGGGATGGATAAAGAAGTTGGAGCGAAGGGAAGAGGGATGGATAAAGGAGCTGGAGGGAAGGGAAGAGGGATGGATAAAGAAGTTGGAGGGAAGGGAAGTGGGATGGATAAAGAAGTTGGAGGGAAGGGAAGAGGGATGGATAAAGAAGTTGGAGGGAAGGGAAGAGGGATGGATAAAGAAGTTGGAGGGAAGGGAAGAGGGATGGATACAGGAGCTGGAGGGAAGGAGAGAGGGATGAATAAAGAAGTTGGAGGGAAGGGAAGAGGGATGGATAAAGAAGTTGGAGGGAAGGGAAGAGGGATGGATACAGGAGCTGGAGGGAAGGAGAGAGGGATGAATAAAGGAGTTGGAGAGGGGGATGGATGGATAAAGGAGTTGGATGGAAGGAGAGAGTGATGGATAAAGGAGTTGGAGGGAAGGAGGAGAAGGATGGATAAAGGAGTTGGCGGGAGGAGAGGGGCATGGATGGATAAAGGAGTTGGATGGAAGGAGAGAGGGATGGATAAAGGATTTGGAGGGAGAGAGAGAGGGATGGATAAAGGAGTTGGAGGGAGGGATAGAAGGATGGATAAAGGAGTTGGAGGGAGAGAGAGAGGGATGGATAAAGGAGTTAGAGGGATGGATAAAGGAGTTGGAGGGAGAGAGAGAGGGATGGATACGGGAGTTGGGGGGAAGGAGAGAGGGAAGGATAAAGGAGTTGGAGGGAGGGAGAGAGGGAAGGATAAAGGAGTTGGAGGGAGAGAGGGATAAATAAGGGAGTTGGAGGGAGGGAGGGTGTGACAAAGGAGTTGGAGGGAAGGAGAGAGGGTTGGATAAAGGAGTTGGAGGGAGCGATGGACAAAGGAGTTGGAGGGAAGGAGACAGGGATGGATAAAGGAGTTGGAGGGAGGGAGGGCGGGCGGGCTGTGGATAAAAGAGTTGCAAGGAGGGAGGGAGAGGGAGAGAGAGGGATGGATGGATAAAGCAGTTGCAAGGAGGGAGGGAGAGGGAGAGAGAGGGATGGATAAAAGCAGTTGCAAGGAGGGAAGGGGAGAGGGATGGATAAAGTTGTCCAGTGGGAAGGCTGCACTGTGTTTGATTAAAGAAAGGGAAATATGGGGGGGGGGGGGGGGGTGTAAGGAAGGGAGAAAGGAGTTTGGGGGAAAGTAGTGAGGGATGGATAAAGAAGTTGGAGGGAAGTAAAGAGGGATGGATAAAGAAGTTGGAGGGAAGGGAAGAGGGATGGATAAAGGAGCTGGAGGGAAGGGAAGAGAGATGGATAAAGAAGTTGGAGGGAAGGGAAGAGGGATGGATACAGGAGCTGGAGGGAAGGAGAGAGGGATGAATAAAGAAGTTGGAGGGAAGGGAAGAGGGATGGATAAAGAAGTTGGAGGGAAGGGAAGAGGGATGGATAAAGGAGCTGGAGGGAAGGAGAGAGGGATGAATAAAGGAGTTGGAGAGGGGGATGGATGGATAAAGGAGTTGGATGGAAGGAGAGAGTGATGGATAAAGGAGTTGGAGGGAAGGAGGAGAAGGATGGATAAAGGAGTTGGCGGGAGGGAGAGGGGCATGGATGGATAAAGGAGTTGGACGGAAGGAGAGAGGGATGGATAAAGGATTTGGAGGGAGAGAGAGAGGGATGGATAAAGGAGTTGGAGGGAGGGATAGAAGGATGGATAAAGGAGTTGGAGGGAGAGAGAGAGGGATGGATAAAGGAGTTAGAGGGATGGATAAAGGAGTTGGAGGGAGAGAGAGAGGGATGGATACGGGAGTTGGGGGGAAGGAGAGAGGGAAGGATAAAGGAGTTGGAGGGAGGGAGAGAGGGAAGGATAAAGGAGTTGGAGGGAGAGAGGGATAAATAAGGGAGTTGGAGGGAGGGAGGGTGTGACAAAGGAGTTGGAGGGAAGGAGAGAGGGTTGGATAAAGGAGTTGGAGGGAGCGATGGACAAAGGAGTTGGAGGGAAGGAGACAGGGATGGATAAAGGAGTTGGAGGGAGGGAGGGCGGGCGGGGTGGATAAAAGAGTTGCAAGGAGGGAGGGAGAGGGAGAGAGAGGGATGGATGGATAAAGCAGTTGCAAGGAGGGAGGGAGAGAGGGATGGATAAAGGAGTTGGAGGGAGGGATGGATTAAAGAGTTGGAGGGAGGGAAAGAGAGAGGGATGGATGGATAAAGGAGTTGGAGGGAAGGAGAGAAGGATGGATAAAGGAGTTGCAGGGAGGGAGATGGATAAAGTTAAACAAGAGAAGATGGAGAAAGGGGGGCTTTTTCCATTCACAAACTTGGCCTGATAATGATGTTACATCATTTATGGTAATATATGCTCAAGCCATTTCCAGTAAAGTCAAGCTGATATGACATACAGTACCGCCCATTAAAATGTAAACCCTTCTCACTCCCCCCCCCCTTTTTCCCCACTTCACTGGACTTACATTGTGTGTGAGGAATCATTTTCCACACGAGGTAGCTACATACCTTCCCCCCTCTGTTTCTGTGGGATAGCTACATACTGTATCTTCACCCCTATTTCTCTGTGGTGTAGCTACATACTGTACCTTCACCCCTCTTTCTCTGTGGGATAGCTACATACTGTACCTTCACCCCTATTTCTCTGTGGTGTAGCTACATATTGTACCTTCACCCCTCTTTCTCTGTGGGATAGCTACATACTGTACCTTCACCCCTCTTTCTCTGTGGTGTAGCTACATACTGTACCTTCACCCCTCTTTCTCTGTGGTGTAGCTACATACCTTCACAACTCTTTTTCTGTGGGATAGCTGCATACTGTACCTTCACCCCCCTTTCTCTGTGGTGTAGCTACATACTTTCACCCCTATTTCTCTGTGGGGGTAGCTACATACTTTCACAACTCTTTTTCTGTGGAGTAGTTACATACCTTCACCCCTATTTCTCTGTGGGGGTAGCTACATACCTTCACCCCTCTTTCTCTGTGGTGTAGCTACATACCCTCACCCCTCTTTCTCTGTGGTGTAGCTACATACCCTCACCCCTCTTTCTCTGTGGTGTAGCTACATACCATCACCCCTATTTCTCTGTGGGGTAGCTACATACCCTCACCCCTCTTTTTCTGTGGAGTAGTTACATACCTTCACCCCTATTTCTCTGTGGGGGTAGCTACATACCTTCACCCCTCTTTCTCTGTGGTGTAGCTACATACCTTCACCCCTATTTCTCTGTGGGGTAGCTACATACCCTCACCCCTCTTTCTCTGTGGGGTAGCTACATACCTTCACCCATCTTTCCCTACTAATAATTCACATCTGTACTTCTAAGAATCTGCACTCTAAGAATGTTGCATAGCATTCACCATTTGTCATGTATCATAAGAATTTGCATATGCAATCTCCATATGTATCTAATGACCAGTAGCGTTATTGATCACCCTGGTTACAGCACAGGAACAACTGGTTTTAATGAGACTAAAGGTGCATTATTTTGTGATGAGGTAGGTTGGACTTGGGACACACACAGGCCTAATATAAGCCGGGTTTCACATCCCTACTTTTAATTGATGGATTAAAATGTCATGAAGCTGTTTAAAAATACCCCCAGCTGATTTAGGCTAGATGACTAAACAAGAACTGCATAGTGTTGTTAATAATGAGGTGGTGGGTTAGCACGAGCACAGGGACTTGGCTTAACTCCAGACTTTTAACAGGAAGAGGCCGGTTTAAAGCAATAGACCCGGGGAGAGCAATTTGAGTTTCAATTCAAATCAAATTTTGTCACAGACTTTGTAGACGACAGTAAAATGCTTACTTAGGGGTTATTTTCCAACAATGCACATTTAAAGAACAAGAAGTTAAAATAAAAATAGAAACAGTGACAATACAAATAAATACGCTGCAAATAACGAATACAAATATAATGAATAAAAATAACATGGCTATACAGTACCTTTGGCAAATACCCCTTGACCTTTTCCACACTTTGTTACATTCTAAAATGTATTAAATAAAAATAATCCTCAGCTATCCACACAATACCCCACAATGACGAAGTGAAAACAG